>NC_041716.1:2089347-2341606 GCF_900700375.1 Denticeps clupeoides
CCGGCGCTCAGGGACGCGTGGAAATTTCCCGTCCGGTTCCGCGAGCTGTACGTTTCCACTCGACTCGGACGTTTATTGACTGACGCGGGTCCGACTGCTAAAGTTGTGTGGGCTAAATCGCAGTCGCTTTCGTCATTTACCAGACACCATTATCCAGAGCGACTTACAATCAGTAGTTACAGGGACAGTCCCCCCCTGGAGACACTCAGGGTTAAGTGTCTTGCTCGGGGACACGATGGTAGTAAGTGGGGTTTGAACCCGGGTCTTCTGGTTCATAGGCGAGTGTGTTACCCGCTAGGCTACTACTTGCACCCAGGCAACGTAATGATGTTGCCTGGTGATAAAAAGTAGTGCCGGTAGTGATTGTGACGTCCTGATCCGGGTCGGAATTCAGCCTCGTCCGCACGGATGACCTCGGAACGGCGTGTGGGTTTTTACCGCGCTTTGTAGCTACGTACGTTATTTGGTTCTGAACGCCCGTGTGGATGCTTTGAGAAATGTTTTAAAACGTAACGTCGTGATTCGCGGATAACCGAAGCATCGCAGCGTGAGGTGGGGTGGTACCACGGGGGGGTAGTAGCCTAGTGGGTAACACACTCGCCTGTGAACCAGAAGATCCAGGTTCAAGTCCCGCTTACTACCATTGTGTCCCTGAGCAAGACACTTAACCCTAAGTTGCTCCAGAGGGGGACTGTCCCTGTAACTACTGATTGTAAGTCGCTCTGGATAAGGGCGTCTGGTAAATGCTCTAAATGTAAGGTCCACACCTCTTAGTACGCTCTGATTGCCAAATTTACGCTCCAAGTTCACCCAAATTTTATTGAAGTGAAAGTGAAGTGATTGTCCTTATGAAACAGCGCACAGTTCACACAACAAAATGTGTCCTCTGCATTTAACCATCACCCTGAGTGAGCAGTGGCACCATGACAGGCGCCCGGGGAGCAGTGTGTGGGGACGGCGCTTTGCTCAGTGGCACCTTGGCGGATCGGGATTCGAACCGGCGACCTTCTTATTACGGGGCCGCTTCCTTTACCGCGTAATTTTTTTTTTCTGGGAGAACCGGGCTCCGCCGGGTTGATGTTTTATTAATCAGCCCCGCGGTATTAATCACCGCTGCGGGGAGGTGACGGCGAGGTTAACGCTGAGACTCGTGCTTTGCCGGCTGTTCCGGTAATTCGACCGAGAGAGGCAGTGAGAGGTGGAAAAAACAAAAAAAATGACCGCCCTCCTTCCTTTGCATTGATTGTGTGTGTGTGTGTGTGTGTGTGTGTGTGAGTGTGTGTGTGTGTGTGTGTGTGTGTGTCCCTGTCTGGTGGCGTCGGCTTGTCTTAATCAGCTCCCCGTCTGGCCGCTGTATGGATCCCATTTCAGGCTGTGCATCTCGGGTAAGTTGCACTCAGCGGCGCCCCCCCGGCAGCGTCCCTCAACACGGTGTGAGCGGCGAGAGCGTGGCCCGCCGAGGAACGGCAGGAAGTCCGCCCCGGCATAGAATAAACCCCCCCGACGCGGAGCAGCTGGGAATGTCGGGCCCTCTGCTCCCACGAGCTCAGCCTGATTGATCGTTTTATTATTATTCCCCCGCGCACCGCATTTTATTCCGTGTCTTAACATGTGTGGAATGACGGGAACGTCCCCCCCGTCCTCCCGGTTCGTTGTATTTGTTTTTTTTTTTTTTAATTCGCGGTCTAGACTGGGTTTTTACGGACGGTTGCAGCTGCTCTCACAGCTGGAGGGCCGCGTAAGACCCTTCGCCCGTCCGAGGGGGCCACAGGGGGGGGGACCCGCGGTGGCGAATTACGGCCCGCCCTCGTATCCTGCCGCCCTCCCCCCACGCGAACCAGCACGGCACCGCCCCACCCCCTCCTTCACGCGGCCAGCTCCTGCTCTTTGTCCCGACGGCACGGCAACCCCCCCCCCCCGACCCTCTAATCTCCACACAAAGGCCCAGTGTAACACCGCCGGTTCCGGGCGGCCACCCGTCCGAAAAAGCGAGAAGCGTGCTGGTAGCGACCTAGCGGGTAACACACTCGCCTATGAACCAGAAGACCCAGGTTCAAACCCCACTTACTACCATCGTGTCCCTGAGCAAGACACTTAACTCTGAGTGTCTCCGGGGGGGGGGGGGACTGTCCCTGTAACTACTGACTGTAAGGCGCTCTGGATAAGGGCGTCTGATAAACGACGTAAACGCAAACGCTCGATGTGGTGATTCGCCTCTCGGCTCATACATCCGATGGATAAAAATAAGCCGGCAGCGCATTCTAGGCCGTTAAAATTTTATGGATCAGGACGGTCCTGGTCCTGGACACCAGCGTCTCAGCAGGAAACAGCAAGAAAAAAATCTGCCTGTTCGGCGGATGAAACGAGACTAATTTGATTCGTCATTCTCCCCTTGGCCCCGCCCCCCTCGCTAAATTGGTGTTGTGTTGCTTGCTGACGCACTAGCGCACTTTTGGGGGCGGCCAACCACGACTGTGGGTGAATGTGAGGCCACGGCGCAGCGGTTTGGGGTGTGTGTGTGTGTGTGTGTGTGTGTGTGTGGGGAGAATAAGAGCAAAGTGACCGACAGATGTGAGCAAATGCCTTAATTTCCCATCATCCCTCTGAGCTTTGTATACATGTATTGAACGTCTGCGTGCTGATTGGTGGTTGCGAGCGGACGAGCGGGACGTTGCCCCGGCCAGGTTGTTTTTTCGGTGTTTATCAGGGCCTGGTCTCCTCCGCGTAATCAGCAGGAAATTCCTGCCGCTTGTAAACGGTGGTGAACTTGGAGCGGCTCCACCGGCAGTTACTGGCACTTTCTCGTCCCCGGAGTTACGCAAGAGTAACACACACACACACACACACACACACTCACGTAAACACCCCGCAATGCGCTCCCGTGTTTATAATGGGCGCGTCCCGCCAAGTCATATGTCATCCGCGTGTCGCAATGAGTGCGAGGGAGCGGTCAGGGAGGAAATGGCGTGGAGTAAAGGCGGCTTGATGTGAACCATGTGTCCTGAAGGAACGTGTGAGGGAAGTGGAAATGGGGGAGAAATTCCTCCTGCCGGTTTTACGTTCTCTCTATGGACAGTGGGCCAGAACGCAAGTTGGCTTGTTGACCAATCGCAGCCAAATTCCATGTTTAATAGGGATGGTGCATGGGCAAAGTTCCCGACACCGCCCCTCTGCTACGTTCCCTCCACTGGCCCCCAGTAGCTGCACGCATCAGGTTCAAAATACTGATGCTGGCCTACAAAGCCAAACATGGAGTAGCACCATCCTACCTCACAGCCCTTATTACACCTCGCACTGCACCTCGTATACTCCGAGCCTCCTGTACTGCTCGCCTGGTCCCTCCATCTCTGAAGGTAAAAGGTAGACGTTCATCTAGACTCTTCTCCGTCTTGGCCCCTCGGTGGTGGAATGAACTTCCCCTCGAGGTCAGAACAGCTCAGTCACTGAGCACCTTCACACCTCAAGAATATTTAGATGAACTTGTAACCACAGAGTGAATAAAAAGATTGTATTCATAGTTGGGGGTCCTAGTCTTCACTAGCGGGGCAGTGGTGGCCTAGCGGTTAAGGAAGCGGCCCCGTAATCAGAAGGTTGCTGGTTCGAATCCCGATCCGCCAAGGTGCCACTGAGCAAAGCACCGTCCCCACACACTGCTCCCCGGGTGCCTGTCATGGCTGCCCACTGCTCACCGAGGGTGATGGGCTAAATGCAGAGGACAAATTTCACTGTGTGCGCCGTGTGCTGTGCTGCGTATCACAAGTGACAATCACTTCACTCAACTCGATGCGTCTGTACACGGCAGTGCGAGAAGCAACTGATGTTTGCAGAAGCGGGCGTGGCAAAATGAGGCGAACCCGAACACGTGCGGAGGAAAGAACGCGATCAGGACGCAAATTTGTTCTAAGTGGCTCTCCATTGTTAGCACGGGACCTGAAGGCCGATAACAGTGGGGCGCGAGGGAAGTGTGACGGGACACGCCCCCCCCACCCCACAAATCCGCCCTCCGCCTGCCTCTTAAGCCCTGAGGAATTCTCGGCCTGCCTTAATCCCGACCGCCGGCTTTGGAGAGCCGCGAATCACGTGCACACAAACACACGAATGGCATGTTGCTTCGCATTCGTACAAACACGACTGCACGAGTCCCAGCGCGGTGCTGCCGACTGGCAAAACAAAGACGTTGCTCCTGCAGACGTAATGGAATCTGAAGTCTGTGTTCTTGTTGCAGCAGATTAATCGGGTTACGTCTCTCCCCGACTCCCTGGATGTAGGTTTGGCCCGGCCTTGCCCTCCATCAGGTCTAAACAGATCAGTAGCCGCGGCGGGCCCTGCCCGCGCCCCCCCCCCCCCCCCCCCCAAACCGTCTGCCAGACGCCGACACCCGATCCACCTCGTGTTATTCGTTTTTTTCCGTATTAATGCGCTCCTGGACGAGCGTAATGGTCTCCTGCCGCGGGACCCTCTCGGTGTCGGATTCCGCCCCCGCCCGCCGATGCCGTTGGCGCTGCATTAAGGATCCGGGCCCGGCGCGCTGGAACGGCCTGTTTGGGTCCATCCGCAGTGCGGGATTCGGTTTCGGCTTTTATGCCGTCTGGGGCTGAGGCGGCTGCTGAACCCACCGACTCGAGGTGAAGTGGGTGCGTACGAGGGCGTTTTTGTGGGGTGGTGTCGCCCCCTGCTGGACTCTTTCAGACTTTTAATTGGGGTCTGAGCTACATGATTCATCCAAATAGGGTTTTATTTACTGTGTTTTGTTTCTATTCCAATCTTTTAAATAGCTAAGAATTAAAAAAAGTAAAAAAGTGTGTGTGTGTGTGTATATATATATCATATAAGGTTTAATTTTTTGTTATTAAAAGAATAGAATTTCAAAGTAAAGTAAATTTCAAGCCTTTTGTCTGCAAGACGTCCCTCGTATTCCCTGTAATTGCCAGTAGGTAGGAATCTGACATCTTGAGCTCATTACATTCTCCTTCACCCTTTGCACCCATCAGAACTCGAATTCAAGATAACCTGCGTGTGGGTTATGTTAGTGGGCGTGGTCACGTTTGTGTATGAGGTGTATTGGGAGTGTAGGGAACGCAAGGGAAACGGAGGAGATGGACGCCGCGCTACACCTGGGCGTGTCACGTATCGACGGCAGGGACTTTAAAATCGTCCAGAATGAGGAAGTGGGGCGAGTGAGAGCTGTCAATCATGCATACAGGCTCCTCCCCTTTTAAACATCTGACTAAGATTATTTAAATCTTTTTAATGATTGTTTAAATAATTGATTTATCGTTCTTTATTCCCCCCACATTTCTGATGGACCCTTTATATGAGAATTATGAATCAAATGTCTCTGCATGCCTGCCATAATTTCATGAAGCCACTCCCGCTCTCGTTCCCGCAGCCCTGAAGTGCAACTGCACCAACTGCGAGAAGAGCGGCTATGAGTGCGAGACGGACGGGGCCTGCATGGCCTCCACCTCCTTCATCCGCGGGCAGCAGCAGCACGTGCGCATCTGCATCACCCGCGACGACCTGGTGCCGCCGGGGCAGCCCTTCTACTGCCTGAGCTCGCAGGGCTTCTTCAACACGCACTGCTGCTACAGCGACTACTGCAACAGCCTCAACCTCAGCGTGCCGGGTGAGCTCCCAACGGCGACTATTGCCGTCGCGTAGAGGCCGCGCACGGATGCCAGATGGACCGCTTAACCAGAGGCTGAGAGAACCAGAGAGAGAGAGAACAAAACGGCAATGAAGCTCAGGCATGACCCAACCAGACAGATACAGCGTCTCAGAAAACACGTCCCCACGCCAACCCAGCCCTACAACTTCAGGGGCCACGTGCGGCACTGGCTGATAATAACACGGCCCCTTTATAAACCTTCAAGCATATTAACCTGGACCGGTATTAAAATTCAAGTTTTATTTGTCACATGCGGTCATAAACGGTATTATATGCAGTGAAATGCTTTGGCGACCGATACAGATCAGAGTATTGCAAATATTGCGAGTATACAATGAACCAATGTGCAAATATTGCAATAAACTTAACCTAATATCCCACTTTTATGTCTTTAACATAAAACATAAAATATGTGTGCAAGGATCCTGGGGGGATTGAGTCCAGATAGATGAGAATATGTGGAGTCAGGTTGCCAGGTTCTGTAGAACGAGCCCAGACACTCATCCAGTCCAGTATTAGATTAGTCTGAGCCATGTCCTTGATCCAGAATAATCAATCGTTCATCCTCGCCGCAAATGTCAATTGGTGGAAAACTATTTTTTTTATTTATGGTTTGAGTTTGTAATTCGTGGGTCTGGGAAACCAAAGAGGGGACATATAGGGTCCAGGTCAGATCCGTTGGAACAGGGAAAATGTTGGACTCCCACAACGCACATCCAGTAAAGTTGAAGTCCTCCAGGTGACCAGAAACAGCTTCACTATTACGTTTACAGCAGATAGGTGAGACACTGGAGTCCATTTTGTGGAATCGCTTCAGATACTAATCAATACCAAAATTTAGTAATGATGTTCAAACGTATTGACGTCTAGTATAGTATTGATTACCATCATTAGTATTGGTATTGTCCAGCCTAGTGTGATGTGTAGATGTCAGACAGAAATAGCCTCTTGTCTGAGACCGCGAAGTCCTGAAGTGGTTTTTATCGGGGAAAACGAACTTTATCGTTTCGATCCTGTCCGTCTGTGGCCTGCAGGTGGGCCGGAGGGGGACGGAGGCGAGGGCTGGCCGGCCAGCTGGGGACCCGTGGAGCTGGTGGCGGTCATCGCTGGGCCCGTCTTCCTGATCTGCCTGCTCCTCATCGTGGGCGTCTTCGCGTTCCAGCACCACCAGCGCACGTACAACCACCGCCAGCGGCTCGACGTGGAGGACCCGTCGTGTGACCATCTCTACCTGGCCAAGGACAAGACCTTGCAGGACCTGATCTTTGACCTCTCCACCTCAGGCTCTGGTTCTGGTGGGTCCACATCACTTTTTACCTTTTAAGTCAGTAATTCTTTGTGTTTATATTCTTTAAGTTCGAAGTAAAAATGCGGCCGTCTAAGGCCATAGCTTTATGATCAGGCTTATTGTCTGGAATTATTCAGAATCAGGGTACAGGATGAAACAAACCTGACTCTTCTCAAGTTGCTAACACAAGTTATCTTATCGCTATAACTAGAGGTCAGAACTATGAACAAGCGTGACACGAATGTAGAAGTTCAATATAAAGTTATGACAGGAACCATACAAGCGGTTTGAGAACTTGCCGTGTGATGCACGCGACACAGAAAACTTGCGTCACTCGTTAAAACCAACGTCCACAATGAAATACTGCGAACTCGGTAAGCATTCACACAAAACTATTGCACCAAATATTTCAATGTACCACGGGGGTCAACTGTGGAACACTTTTTAATAAAATAATGTTCATGCAGTTTAACATATGATGTGGTGCATTGTATGAGTATTTTATTGTACCATCAGAGTGAATAATAGGATTGAACCTTTAAAATGTAGAGAAGAGAGCGATATAAAAACACATTGAGGTGTTGTTCCTCATTAAAAGTCTGGGAAAGCTGAAGAGAACAGATGAGTTCTCTGGATTTAAAAACACTGAAATTAAATGATGCTCCACATTATCCGTCTTGCATGTTAGGATGAGTAAAAGTGCAAATATTGCAGAAGTGGTTTAGCATTTTGGCGTCATTTTCACCTTCATGCGATCTGCTGCTGACCTCTCCTCTTCCTGAACAGGCCTGCCTCTGTTCGTCCAGCGGACCGTGGCCAGAACCATCGTGCTGCAGGAGATCATCGGCAAAGGCCGCTTTGGTGAGGTCTGGCGGGGGAAGTGGCGCGGCGGCGACGTGGCGGTGAAGATCTTCTCCTCCAGGGAGGAACGCTCCTGGTTCCGCGAGGCCGAGATCTACCAGACCATAATGCTCCGGCACGAGAACATCCTGGGGTTCATCGCCGCCGACAACAAGGGTAAGTTCCAGATCCATAGTTCACCCATACGATCCAGAAGACCCGGGTTCGAACCCCACTTACTACCATCGCGTCCCTGAGCAGGACACTTTAACCCCGAGTGTCTCCGGGGGGGACTGTCCCTGTAACTACGATGTCTGTTTTTAGATAACGGCACGTGGACGCAGCTGTGGCTGGTGTCGGACTACCACGAGCACGGCTCGCTCTTCGACTACTTGAACCGCTACTCCGTCACCATCGAGGGCATGATCAAGCTGGCACTGTCAGCTGCCAGCGGACTGGCACACCTTCACATGGAGATCCTGGGCACGCAGGGTAGGGACCGCCGCGTCACCGCCTTGTCACCCGGACGCTAATAACAATAATAATAATAATGAGGCCGGAATTGGTTGACAGGAAAGCCTGGCATCGCGCATCGTGACCTCAAGTCGAAGAACATCCTCGTGAAGAAGAACGGCACCTGCGCCATCGCCGACCTGGGCCTGGCCGTGCGGCACGAGTCCGTCACCGACACCATCGACATCGCCCCCAATCAGCGCGTGGGCACCAAGAGGTACCGCCTCGAACGACCCTTGACCCCCACCCACCCCCGCTCTTTGCCGCCGTTTAAAGGGTTTGTTTGGCAGGTACATGGCTCCAGAGGTCCTGGATGAGACCATCAACATGAGGCACTTCGATTCGTTCAAGTGTGCGGACATCTACGCCCTGGGCCTGGTGTACTGGGAGGTCGCCCGGCGCTGCAACGCTGGCGGTAAAATTCAAACCTTAATTCATTAACGATTATTAGCAATAATTAGACCATTAGATTATTAGACATTTTGGCGCTTCTCCGCGCAGGTATTCATGAGGAGTATCAGCTGCCGTACTACGACCTGGTGCCCTGCGACCCCTCGATAGAAGAGATGAGGAAGGTGGTGTGCGACCAGAGGCTGCGGCCCAACGTCCCCAATTGGTGGCAGAGCTACGAGGTACGTTCACGGCGTCACGCGAGTTGTGCGCGGTAAAGGCGCGCCAACCCGTCCGTGATCCCTCGCCTCCTGTTCACGTTTTTAGGCCCTGCGGGTGATGGGCAAGATCATGCGGGAGTGCTGGTACGCCAACGGCGCGGCGCGTCTGACGGCGCTGCGCATCAAGAAGACCCTGTCTCAGCTCAGCGTGGAGGAGGACGTCAAGATCTGAGCCGCCGCCGGACCCCGTGGAGACGCACTCAACGCTGAAGACTGTGGGGGGCGGAGCAAACCTACCACATTCCTGCCAGTCCCCCCCCCCAAAGACTCGGCCTACCTCACCCTTTTCTACCAAACTACTGAGCGTCCCTCCACCGCCGCACGACCGACCCGCTGTGAATCCTCCTCATCTCCAGATTCGTGTTTTCTCTTTTCAGCGGGAGCTGTTAACGTTGGGGCGCTCCGTTCCCCCGACAACGGACCGACCAATCGCGTTCCCGTCTCTTCCATAGTAAACCCAGATGTAGCAAGGAGGTGTAAACGTCCACGGCCGCGCAAGAGTTTTCATTTCGAGGTCTGTGAGGGGACCAGCACACAAAGTCTCTTATTTATTTGTTAATATTTTGTGTGTTCTTTTATATTGTTCTTCATTTTAATGTGAGACCTGGTTGGAGGGGAAAATGTAATACACACTACTGAGCAAACAACGTTTTTTTTTGCAGCATGATTTTATATGTTATAGATATAAGGTCCCATGTTTTTTTTTTTTTTTTTTTTTTTTCCTGTAAAGCGTCACCAGAGGGAAAAGGAAGCTAATTATTGATAGTGCCGTGTGGAAGGCATACGAGTTCTACCCGCTGTCCATATGCTTCCGGGCTTCTTCCCCACCCTTCTGTCCACCATGGACGAGTCCTCTCTCGGCACTGACCTTGACCCAAGTCGCTCTGGACCCGCTCACTACTGTCCATTTGGTCCAGATCGTCCCCCCTCAGCTGGTTGTTCGAAGCCGAAGAGGCTTGAAATAGACAAATGTCATCACCAGCTATGCAATGATTGTGCATTTTTATTCTTTCTTATAGATGATGGTATGACTGACTGACTGGATCTGAGTTTTTTTTTTTTTTTTTTTTTTTTTGTTTTTTTTTTTTAAATGGACCTGTACTGAAGAACTGACTGCATGGAAATAAGTTAGAAACCCAACCTTGTTTTTATTCTGGCATGAAATGTGGTCAACACTGGCTTTTTTTATAGTGAATGTGACTGCAGTTGCTCAAAACAGTGGCGTCTGAGCAGATTGTCTGTACGTATAATCCAAAACTGGCTTCTTTTTTTTTTTATTTTTTATAAATGGCGAGTGCAATGAGATGAAAGGTCGTCATAAGTGTTCTTGGCATGTTGTAAACCAAATGTCCAACATGATTGTACACGTGTGGTGTCAGTATGACTTTAGCTACCTGCCGCGACAAACTAGTTTTCAAATGTGTTTAATGCAAATCTTTTTCACAATCAGTTTGGGAAATGTGTAGCCATGCCATTCATGAATAAATCTCGTTTTTTTTTTTTTTTTTTTTAAGCATTTGGTATGATTTTCCCTTCTGCAGCTTTTCCCGAAAACATTTTGTTCTGCCTCATTTATGGTTTCAGGGAATCTGTGCCCTTTGACCCCCCTCAATCAAAAGGTAAATGGGTCCAGGCTGCTGGATTTAACCATGAGCCTTAGTGGGTGGCCATGACAGGCGCCCGGGGAGCTGTGTCTGGGGATGATACCTTGATCAGGGGGACCTCAGTGGCACCCAAATGAAATTTAATAAAAATCAATGTTAATTATGTTCAGATTTGATGATGTAAACAAGTGTCATCATATCCTGACAATCAATTGTCCAGCCAAGACTCAAAAACAGGGTTTACTTAAAATGAAGTTTATTTTCCTTTTACAAGAAATAAAGCAGAGACAAAGAAATTAATGGAACCGGGTCAGGGGGGAGGGGTCAGCTGTATATAAAGTGATGCAACCTCTTGCGTCATCAAAAAATATTTACAATTCAAATTATATCCATACAAAACATGCCACATACAATAAAAATGATCATTTATTAATCTCGCCTAAAACAAGCTCTGCTGTACAGATGCAACATCTTTAAAAAGTGTTTCAGTTAAAAAAACCAACTTCAGCAATCTCTTTTTTATTAAATTATAAAGATATGCAGAGAGAACTTAAATTAAGATTCCTGTCTTTTTTTTTTTTTTTTTTTTTTCTCTCTCGACACAAAACGAGAGGAATTTTAACTCTAAATATTTCATGATCCCCCCCCCCAAACATAAAAAATATAAAATCACCGCTTCTGATGTTTTATACGTCCAGCTTTCAGAGACATAAAACTTTACGAGTGCAATTTTTCGTTCTTAATACGGGGCTAACGAGAAATATCGAGTCGCAATGTACATCAGGCTACACAGCCAGTTCACAAGCTATTTCAAACACATTCACTTCTATAGGGAAGAAATCAAATTAAACAGAAATCACGCCCACACACACACAAACCAATCAGGAGCTTCCGTTTAACTACACTAAAGCCAATCGTGACCAAATTTCAGGACAGTATTTTGTGATTCACAATCAGTAGCATAAATAAAAGTAAAAAGAAATATATACGTGAACAATATTATTACATAAATACACAAAAACGCTATGCACCCTTGTACTGCTTCTTAAATAAGCTATTTTCATGATGACGCATCATTACCAGAAAAACACAATTCTGCGCTAAATTATTTGTCTATTTCACCTCGACTCTTGGTCGCTGGTGAAAAGAAGATACTCAATTTTTTTTTTTTTTGTTGGTTTTTTTTTTTGGGAAAATGGGTTTTTAGCAAAAAACGCAAATAGAAAAACAAAGCACTCTTCCATATACATATCAGGGTATTACTTTGATTTTACATATATTTTATTTATTTCTATTTATATATATACACACACGCACGCACACATCAGACACACACACTTTTATTCTCTCTGATAAAATGATATCCAGTGGTTGATTTTGTCAATCAATTTTATTTTTCTACAATTTTCTTGATCTTGTCGATTAAAAAGGGGGGGAAGGGGGTTGGGTACGTTCTCACCCCCCCCCCACACCGTCAAATATATATCGATATATACAGTTTGTACACTTTGCATCTTAAACGTGAGGTTGTAGGTCTGGGACAGAGAACAGAAGTAGTTTTGGGGGATCTGGAGACTTTAGTCAGCTCCCTTCTTGAAAACTTAACCGTTTAAAGAAAATTCAAGAAATCAAAATGAAAAGAAGAAGGAAAAATGCCCTTTAAAGTCTCGCTCTGCCAATGTGTTTCAAGCCTTCAGAAGACAGTGCTACCAACATCAAACCACCTACAGAGACGGGGGGGACACGCTGGCTGTGGTCTGGCAGAGAAAGGCTCAATACAGTAAGTTTGAAACAGTCGGCGCGGAGGGAAACGTTCTACTACAACCGGGGTAAATTCAAGGGTTATTCTTATTATTACTATATGGAGTAACGAGGGCAGAGAGGTCAAAGGGTAAATGTACTACGGAGGACTGGAAGTTAGATAATAGTAGTCTTGAGTCACATCTTTCATGAACCTTTCCTCTCCTAACTCGACTATGTCCAGGGCCTGAGATTGTCAGGTTTACGGTCATGCGTTGTGTGCCGAGGTTAGCAAGATGTCATTCTGAACCGAAAAAGGGAAAATATTATTAATAATAATAATAATAATAATCGATTCAAAGTGCAGCCATGATTTTACACACTGTGGAACCTGTCATAAGTCATTACGAAAAACGTGATCCGGAAATTAGCTACACGAACTACCAACGCCTCCGATCGATCCGATTACGCTCAATAATTTCATCCAAAATGCGCTTGCATGAGAAACAGCCGACTATTACAGTTCATGACGAACCACAATAGTTTACGACGTACAATATTGTACGTTGTAAAATTAACCCTGCCCCCTCCAATTTTTTTGTAGTTTTTTTATTTATTTATATATTTCTACCTATATATAGTCAGGAGCAAACCTGCTGCTTAAAATTCCCTGCTTATCCGAGAAGGCATTCGCCATGAGAACATTCCCACCTTCCCCATTCCACAGTAGCACTTACAGTCTTGAACAAAGCAACAAAAAGAAAAAGAAAAATCACTTCCCACAAACTCAATGAGGTAGACTGGGTCGAGCGAAACCCACACACAACGCCATACAAATAAAAAACGTCCGGAGCCACAGGTCAATATATCTCATCTCTTTAGAACATCTTACGTCTCGTTTCCTGCCGCGAGAGACGCTCGGTTTTTTCGGGAGCCTCCCCTGGATTGTCTTGCCATGATCCGCACTGGTCGAACTTCATCTTCATTGATGACTTGATGGGAGAGTGTTGTACCGGGGGGGGGGGGGTAGTAGGTCCGAGCCTTAACAGTATCAGTTCCTTTTGTAAAAAATGGCTTTAAATGAACGTTCTTCACTGAGCATTAGCCTCTATGGGTTGATATGATACATAAGCAGGATTTGGTAGGAGTAAAAAGGATTGATTCCAGCCAGTCAGCGAGGGGGGGGGGTCGGGGGTGACGACGAAAAAATAAATAAAAAGAGGAGGTGCTTTTGGCAGAGAATGTTTCTGTCATTTCTCAAGGTTATATATTGTATGTAGCAAAAGGTCAAAAGCAAGAATGAAAAGGGGAAAAAAAACAACAATTCAAGCATGTCCACCTTTTGAAGCTTTCCGAATGGGCGGTGGCTTTGAGCGTTTAACTCCCTTCACGACCTTTGGCTCCTGGGATAAGAATAAATCTCGTCTTTCAGAGACAGGGAGAGCAGACCTTCCCTTTCAATTTTGTCCGAGTACAGCTTATGAACTGGGTATTGAGTAGAGTCAGGCTTTGGCGCTGGAGTGTTCTGGCACCCGGAGGACGACACGCGTGGGCTCCGCCCCCCGCCGCTAGTTCATCCACTTACGGCAATTCCAGGCCCCGCAGTGACAGGGGATCTTGTGCTGATCGTCCTCAAAGTCAAACTGGTAGTCGTAGGTGAGCTACATTGGGCAGGAACAGAAGAAACGGAACATTTATTCTTCATTTTCTGTATGCGTGTTGTTAGAAGGGTCGATTATGAGAAATGAATCTCACAATCAATGCATCGTGATGCAGGCGTGGACGATTCAATCAATCAATCAATCATATCACACTGACATGGTGGTTTTGCAGCGCCGATATAAAAATTGTTAAAAAGTGGTGCGGGTAGTGAAAGTGGCGGTCTGATCTGAGTACAGTGAATCATGAACCATCCATTATACTGAGGCATTGATATAGAAAACGAACAGTTCACCTCCTCGCCCTTCGGAATCCTCCGGCTGGAGATGATGATGATCTTGTCCTCTTTGTCGAAGGTCACCACCTCCGCAACGCAATTGGGCGCACAGGAATGGTTGACGTAGCTGGAAAGAGAGGCAGTTCGGGCTCAGTCTCAAGTCGCCGCACATCGACATCGGACGGGCAGGCGGCCAAACTCACCGCGCAGGTCCGCCGGTCAGCGTAGCGTCGATCACGTGTTCGTTGTTGATGCGGAACATGTAGATGCCACGGTTCTGATAAAAGGGGGAAAAAAGTTCAGGGGAGGGGAATAAAAAGCAGAGCTACATAAAGCAGAGCTGCCCTCACCTGCTCCTCGTAGATCTTCTCCCGCCGGTTGGCCACCTCGTTGCGGATGATGGTGCCGATGTACTCTATGACCATGGTGTGCTTCTCCAGGTCTTTGGCGGCGTACAGGCCGAGGCCCTGGATTCGCGAGCGCGCCAGGTACACGTTGTTCTTCCACTCGGTCTTCAGCCGGCGGTACTGGGAGGACTTGGAGTGCACAAACTGCTTGCTGTACGGCGTGTTGATCTCACCGGTGAAGGTGCTCTGGTACGCTTTGGACACACTTGTGCTGTTTAATGTGTGGGGCCTAGAAAAAAACAAAAAAAACAAGAGATCTTAAAGGTGACTGCCACCTTCGCAAGGCCTCAAACTAGTAAGCTGATTGATGAACATGATTTGCTTAGGGACGTGCATTTCATGCAAAGGTCTTCTTTTTTTTTTTTTTTTTAATAATAATTATTTAATAACAGTTGGACTCATTTTTCCATTTCACCCAGCATCATAACCTGAGCCAATTTTTATAGGTGAACTCAATCCATTTACATTGGTAGTAAATAAAACTGCACTACAACTCACAGAAACTTAACCGAGACCTATGATTTGCCTAATTATGCATAAGCAATGACAGATAATGAAAGAGTTTTTAAATAATTGCCACCGTGGCAATAAAAGAAACCCCTTATGTGCGACAAAGTACGTTCAAGTGTGGGGGGTGTGAACTGTATGGCCTGTCAAAGCCCATTGAGACATACTGTATGTGATTATGGGCTATATAAGAAATATATGATCCAGTTATACAAATTATACATTTCATGCAAATGTCTTTTATGTAATAATTTTTTAATAACAGTTGGACTTATTTTTCCATTTCACCCAGCATCACAACCTGAGCCAATTTTTATAGGTGAATTGCTGCCAGCTTCTGGTAGGCGTTACAACTCAATCCATTTACCTTGGTGGTAAATAAAACTGCACTACAACTCATAGACATTTAACCGAGACCTATGATTTGCCTAATTATACATAAGCAATGACAGATAATGAAAGATCTTTTAAATAATTGAATAATTAAAAGAAACCCCTTAAAATGCCCCTTCTGTGCGACAAAGTACGTTCAAGTGTGTGTGTGTGTGTGTGGGGTGGTGGGGGTGTGAACTGTAGGGCCTGTCAAAGCCCATTGAGACATACTGTACGTGATTATGGGCTACATAAGAAATAGATGTTATTGTTCCTCCGACTGACCTCTTGCAGTGAGTGAGGATCTTGGGTTCTGAGCGAGCACAGCCGGTAGGGTTGATCATGAGTGGCAGCTCCATTAGAGGGTGGCGGCCATAACGGAACGAGTAGTTCTGGCAGTTCTCCACCCCAGGAAGCTGTGGGCGCAGAAGACGACACGTCCGTGAGGCGCGGGCGACTGCGCGGCGCTCTCACGAAACCGGCGCGACACCTACCGACTCGGTGATCCGCAGGACGGCGTGCACCGTGAGCCCGTACATCTCCTCCCCTTTCACGTGGTCGGTGAAGAGCTTCAGCATGCCCGCGTCGTCGCGCAGTTTGGCCACCTGCTGGGACACTTTGCTCCAAATACCTACAACGTGATCCATTGGTTAATTCATAGCTACGCTCTGTATGTGGCGTAAACAGGAAGTTTACAATTAAGTTTTTGAGTACATCTGTACATCACTTGAGCAGGAATTGTATGAAGTACAAATATTGTACTTTTTACTTCACTACATTTCAATCAAGGGTCTATTTGCTTGTTATTTTTCATTCTGAAACTGGATGTTTTTTGTGACTGGTTCACTCCCGGATCACAGTCCGCCAGCACTCTGCAGGGTCAGGTCACCTCTGACGTGATCTCGAACCGTAAAATGAAGTTCAGCGCTGGCACTGCGCTTCTGCAATGTGAGATGATGGACCGAGGAGGAGACTCTGAGGCCAATTTTTTCCACCCACGGCCATATCTTGATCAAATATTTAAAATTTCCACAATGATTAAAGATTCATTTCATTTTAAGTTTGTATGTATAGAAATATGTAAATGTTGTGAAATATGCAAATTAAGTTAGAAATCTTATTAACGTGTCCAAAATGGCCAGTGACTTGTCGGCTAATTTTAATTGATAAAGTTAGCATGTAAAAAAGGAGCTACGCACACATGAATATAACGTTATGTCTATATGTGTAAAGCACACGGTGACTCAACGAGACGTCCTCTCCATTTGACCCTGCATCACCCTTGGTGAGCAGTGGGCAGCCATGAAAGGCGCTCAGGGAGCAGTGTGTGGGGACGGTCCCCTGATCAAGGGGACCTCAGTGGCACCTTGCCGTTTCGAGATTCCTTGCCCGTTTCTTTTGCCTGGTAGACGGTGCTACATGGTTGATGCTACCGTGATGTTTCGGGGGACTTGGTGTGTTGGTACTTTTTTGTGTTTCATTCTGTAACATTTTACCGATTCTTTATGGTACAAGATCTAAAAGCCAGTCAGGAGGAATCAGGTGTTGCACGTGTTGTGCCAATAATGCAAAAATGCAGGGAAAGAAAATGTAGTTTTAATACTTCAGTATTTTTAAAAGCAAGTTCTTCAGTAGTTTAACTTGACCGGAATTTGACTGGAATTAGGGGCAGTGGGGGCCCTAGCGGTTAAGGAAGTGGCCCCGTAATCAGAAGGTTCGAATTCCGATCCGCCAAGGTGCCACTGAGCAAGGCACCGTCCCCACTCACTGCTCCCCGGGCGCCTGTCATGGCTGCCCACTGCTCACCAAGGGTGATGGTTAAATGCAGAGGACACGTTTCGTTGTGTCACCATGTGCTGCGCTTCTGTGTATCACATGTGACAATCACTTCACTTTTTTTTTTTTTTTTTTTTATATAAGGAATGACATTTCACAAGGTGGACACAACAAGGAAACATGAAAAGATCATCCTTTACCGTCTGGACTGACGTCCCGGAAGTGAAGATCTTCCTGGCCTTGCTCCAGCACGCGCACCTCGAACTGCGGCCTGCCGTCAGCCTCGCCGATGCGGCAGCGGTACCGGCACCTGCGGTTGGGCACCCGGGTGCTCCAGTAGATCCGGGTGGCCTCGTAGCCCACGGGGAAGATGGCGGTGGGCGAGTGGAACGCGGCCATCTGCGAGGGCAGGAGTTGCCCGACGGCGTTGAAGATGAGGCCGCCGACGCGGAACATGTGGACGCGGTCGCTGCGCTGCAGGATGCTGGCGATCTGCTTGACCTCGTCGCGCTCGATGTAGACGCGGCGGAAGACGGCGAAGTTGCTCAGCTCCTCCTCGCTGGGGCCCTTCAGCTTGTGCTGCGTGCACAGCATGGTCTTGTCCTTGAAGAACATGCAGCGCGCCCGGATGGCGCAGGCGAAGTGGTAGACGTTGGGGCAGCGGAGGCGGTTGCAGCTGTTGGTGGCGCCGGTCTTCTGGCAGGAGGCGCAGCGGGTGCGAAGGCCACGCCGCAGCGCCACCTCCACGTTCATCAGCGCGCCGCCCTGCGTCTCGTACACCTCCGTGGACCACAGGGCACAGTTCAGGTGCACCCAAAGGTCCACGTCGATGTTGAGCAGCCGGGCCGGCCCGTCGGTGGCGCCGTCGCCTTCCTCGTGGCAGAAGCAGCACTTGCGCCTGTCCCGGGGCAGCTTGTCGGGGCGCAGCGTGATGCGGAGGCGGTCCATCAGCTCCGAGACCTCGCGGCTGTTCTCCCTCTTGGAGCCGCCCTTGCGAATGGTGATGACCAGCTGCAGCCGCTTCCAGCGGGCGCCGCGCCACTTCTTCACCTTGGGCCTCAGGTCGAGCTCCTCCCCCAGGAACGGCCGACACCGCTGCTTGACCTGCTTGGGTGACAGGGTGGAGGACAGGGTGGGCGAGTGCTGGCGGGCAGGGGAGGCCATCGTGACCGGAGCCTCGTTGGTCGCCACCGCTTCGTCGCTGGTGACGGGCACCGCGGCAGAGATCTGCAAGTCGGCCTCCGGCAGGGGTTCCACTTTGACCTGAGGCTTGGTGGGACTGCAGCTGGTGGCCGACGGAGTGTCAGGATTGGGCGTGCTCTCCGACTGAGGGAGAGGAGGAGGTGGTGGAGCATTTACAGGCTCACTGACCGCCTCGATGCAGGAAGTGGGCTCCGGGTCGGGTGGAGCTGGGGATGGAGACGGAGACTGGGGTGGAGACGCCTGTACCGGTATGATGGGAAGGTGACGCACGTCTAGGTCTGAGACGTTGGTGGTATAGCAGTGTTGAACGGGTCGATCATCTTGATTGGAGCACTCCTGTGAAAAGTCCACAGGCGACATTAACTTAAAAAAAAAAAAAAAAAGCAAACCAATTTTCAAACAAACCAAAAAAAAAATCTAAAAAAAAAAAAAAAAAAAAAACACTACATGCAAAGGTGAGAACAATAATTCACCTGCTTGATTAGAGACAAGATGTCTACCTGCTTCTTCAAAGTGCATCCTGGCAAGGAGACGTCAAACTGTCTCAGCCACTGTGCGTCCTGGTTTCCAGATCCATCCAAGGGGACCGGCTTCATGCACTGCCCTCCTGATGAAGAATTCACTCATCAGACGTTTTTCCATCAAAATTTACTTTCATTATTATTTTACTCCACTGAACTGACAATTCTAACTTAACCTCTTGCCACCCAAATGATATTTCCATTCATAAAACAATATGTCAAAAAAGGTCACCTGGGTTAGACGAATCGAGAGCTTTGCCTCCTTCTGATATCCCTGGGTTCTGGGGAAAGGCCACCTCGTAGGAGGTCGGCATCCGCATGTGTAAAAGCTGGGACATGGCCACCATGACAGAATTCAGATTCTGTGGGGGGATTGTGACTAATTAGACTCAAATCGAACCTGAATGATACCAACAGCGTGTTATCAGCATAATGGAGATATGTTGTGTTGTTATATTAAAGTTATTCGGTACCTTTGCTGCTGCAGCAGAAAGCGTCAGAGTGACTGAAACCTCATTGCTCTTGGTTTGGTCCCAGGTGCCAGCTGTTGAGATGGTTTTCCCATCTGATGCTTCAAATGGCTTTGTTTCAGGAAAAACTGGACCATAAAAAAAAAAAAAAAAAAAAAAAAAAAAAAGATTCATTTTTTTTATGTTTTTGTATGTAAACACATCAAGGGGATAAAAAAAGGGGAAAAAAAGATGATTTGGACATTACCAGGAATGGAGCTTCTGGGAATCATCGGGATGATTGGCGATATGGTTCTTTCGTTCTCTTCCTCCTTGGGCTCCAGCAGTGCAGGAAACCGAGAAATGTCATCCCCTATGTGACTTTCAGGCGAGGACGCAGGAACTATGCTGTCTGGTGCATCGCTGTCGTCGTCACTTTCCATTCTGTAGACAAATTTTTTTTTTTTTTTTTAAATCGAGGCCCCAAATTTAACAAAGATCTTATTTGACTGGTTAACAAAAGGTCTGGTAACCTGATGTCTTCATTCTGATTATGAGGAGGGGTGGGAAGTGCCGCTAGGATGTCAACGCTTTTGACCTCCTCTGCCACAGATTCTGTGTGGGGGGTGGAGAAAGGATGTCAGTGACCCGAATTGCCCCATTGTCAAGTTTGAAACTCTGCCGGTGAGACACATCAGTGGAGATGTTACCCATGGTGTCTTCTGAGGCCTCAGTGTCCTTCTGACTTTCTGAAAGCTCCTCCACTGCAGTAACCCCATTCAGTAGCTTGTGCTGCACAGAGGGTGGCGGTGTAGGTGGCAAGGATGATGGAGGCGTTGGTGGATTACTGAGGTTATTCTGGAAAGAAAAAGCAGGTTTAATCTGAGCTCACAAACATGCACTGCCCATGCAAATTCATTCACAACATAAGGGGCACCTTGGTGAGTAACTGAGAATAGTAATCCGGGATGTTGTCAAGCACTGCATTTCCGAACGATCCTTTCAACTGAGCCTTGCCATTGGCAGGGCTGCTGCCGAAAGGTGCAAACAAGTCCAGGCTGGCTGTTATCGACGGCTCCATTAAAGGAAGAAGGGAAAGGCCCTGGAATATGATGAAACAATAGGAGAAAAATTAAAATCGGATCAGAAGCAAACACGTTTATTCCTAATCTCAGGACAGCAGATTATCACCCACATATTAAGACTACCGTGCCTTGATAGTAGCATTAGGTAAGTGAATGTGAAAATGTGGCGGCCTCCAGTGGTCACAGATAATAAAAGTTAAAAGTTGTTGTCTAAGAGTATATTTTAGAAGACTAATAGCTGAATTATAATTTAATTGTGGACTAAAATTGGCCAAAATTCCTTTCAAGTGTGAGGAAGAACTCAGAGCTCACTGAGCTGAAAAATGAGTTATACTTACTTGTTTCATTAAGGCTTCTGTGCTTTTACCAACTTCTTCCTTCTTCGTCTTCTTCCTCGAGTTCGGCGCACGTTCCCCAGCTTTGTTGGGGCGCTTGGATTTGGAAACTGGAGGTCTCTTGGTAATTGACTGCAGGTCCTGTAACATTGAACACAAAGAATTCATTTCAATGCCAAGTTGAAGGGCAGTTCCAGTAGTCAAGACCAAAGGTGCCAACCTCCATGTTGCGCGGCGTTCCCTGTAGCTTCTGCTCCAGCATTGCGAGCTTGCTGTTGATGTGTCCATTGATCTCATTGTGAATGCCTTCAGATGGCCTCTGGGAGGAAAGCTGCAGATTCTTGGTGCGAAGGAGCTTCTGCAGCAGCTGCTGGCTGGTCTCAGTCCTGGGCTGGGAACCGGGGTCTCCAGCCGTACTTCCCGGCGCGCCACCAAACGCATCTGCGTTGGTAACTGGCTCGCCCGACGCTTCTCGTTTAACTGGGCCAGCGTGGGACACGCCACCCCTCTCCGTGTCACACTGGACCTCCCTGGGCTCCTGCTTAATGTTCTGTAGGGTGCTGTTGCACAGAGCGTCGCCACTTCCAAAAGCTGGCTGGGAAAACTGCTGAAGGTGCTGTGGATTTCCTGTCTGAGGCGAAGGCCCATTGGGTGGCATGGAAGTGTTCTGTTTTACCTCGCATGCAGAGCCCGGAAATTCTGGCTTGAGACCATGACACAGATCCGGGGGGGTCCTTCCTGCAGGAGACTGTAAGGGAGAGGCAGTAGGCGCCACGCCGTGGCTAAATGGACTGTTGAGCTGAGCCCCGCCCTCACCCTTAGTAGGAGGAGTCATGCTGACTAAAAGAGATGGCGTGCCAGGATCAGATTTGCATGGCGGCAGAGGGCTTGAGCCAGGTTCTTGTTTCTGTATTGCGGAACCGGGCGATCCTGCGTGAGAGGGTGATGCCTGGAAAGGACTCACGGTGGTCGCCATTTGGGTCTGAGGATACTGTTGGCTTTGCATGCCAATCAGCTGGCTCCCTGGCAGTCTCTGCTGACCTGACGGGTCTCCGGGAGAACCCCCTGGGCCAAGCGACTGGTGAGGAGACATGGGCCTAATCATGCGCCCCTGCACCATCATAGCTCGCTGCAGTGGTACCTGGCCTCTCATCATCTGATGCTGCTGCTGCTGAAGTGACTGCTGTTGCATCATCTGCTGCTGAGCTGTGAGCCCGTATTGTGGAGACGACCCTTGTTGCATAGGCTGTTGCTGCTGCAACGGTCCCATAAGACTCTGTTGAACCGAGGCTTGGCCCATAAGCACTTGCTGCTGTGGAGAGCCCATTTGACCTTGCTTACCTTGCATCCCATAATGGAGCTGCTGCTGAGCTTCAAGGCCAGACATCCGCTGTGGAATGGGATGACCTTGTCCTTGCAGGCCCTGTGGGCGTATCTGGCCTTGGGCTTGTCCTGGAGCAGCAGACATCCGTAGCATTTGACCTTGCTGAAGCTGCCGGTGAGCGATCATCTGCTGGATGTGCTGAATTTGCTGCTGTGGGGTTAAGTGACGCAGCTGGGGATTCTGGGCAATGATGGCCTGAATGTTTATGGGGGCACGCATTTGCCCGGCAGGAGCCATGGGCCTGGGTCCCATCATTTGCTGCTGGCCTCTCATCCTCTGACCCACCATGGCTTGCTTCTGCTGTTGAGCGAGGAGAGCCTGCTGCTGTGCGGTGACGTGTGTGGTCACCCCAGGCTGGCTCTGTGCCATCCCATCAGACTGCTGTCCCATTACGTCCGGCTGTTGTAGCATTATATTCTGGGGTATCTGCTGCTGCTGCTGCTGCTGCTGCTGCTGGGCGATGTAACACATCTGCTGACCTTCTTGCTTAACAGTGACTTGTCCAGACTTAGAGGCTGGAAGCTGTTGCTGAGCAACAGATTCCTGGTTGTTTAAGTAGCCCTGGTGTTGCTGTGTTTGAGCTTGTTGGGGCTGTTGACCTGTATAAGCATGGACCTGCTGCTGTTGCCCAACAGCCCCCTGTGTTTCTCCACTAGGTATCTGAATGGGTGTTGATGGCCCTCCTTGCTGAGGTGGAGTTTTAGGGCTGAGAATTGCTCCCTCTTTGGATGCCGATGCATCCTGATTAAGACCTGGAATCCCTTGTTGCGAACCCTCTGCACTGCCTGGGGTCTGGCTTCTTGTTGGTGGGGTCTCTAGAACCCTCTGCGGCTCAGAAGGGCCGACGGGTGCCGCTTGTTGCTGCACCTGCACCTGGCCATGGGCCTTGCCTTGTTGCTGCTGAGAAAGCAGCACCCGCTGAGCCAAAACGCTCTGCTGTTGAGGAGTGAGCTGACCTTGCGCTGGACGAAGAACGTGCTGTGGTCCGACTGGTCCCTGCTGGCCAATCACAACCTGGGGCCGCTGCTGCTGCGCCATCTGTGGGTTTCCAATCATGCCTGGCAACATTGTCTGAGTCTGTGGCATTTGCTGGGGGGTCATGAGATTCTGCTGTGGCACTGTTTGGCTTCCCATTAATGCCCCCGGAGCCAGACCCTGCTGGTTTGGTTGGTTATTCATTAGTCCTTGTGGCACAGAGGGCTGCTGCTGAGCAATGAGAGAATTGCTCATCACACCCTGTGCTTGGGCAACCATGCCACCTGGCTGCTGACCAATCATACCTGGTTGCTGACCTTGTTGTGGCACTGCATGCTGCCCCATCATCATCTGTTGTTGTTGTTGCTGCTGCTGCTGGAGTTTCTGCACCATCTGCATCCTATGCTGAAGCTGACGTTCCTGTAGAAGTCTTGGGTCTGATCCTTGGAGTCCGGGGCCCTGTGGAAAGAATCCTCCAGGAGCCCCAGGCGGCACAGCTCCAGGAACTCCAGGGTGAGGTGGCTGAGCACCCATGAAAGGCTGCACCTGGGGCATCCTCACCGGCATGCCTTGTTGAGGCATGCACCCAGGAGGCTGGCCCATTATTGGTGCGGTTTGCTGGCCCATCATCATCTGCCCTGGCATCTTGGACATCAAGCGAGGATCTTGGTTGGAAGGGCCTGAGGCCAAGAGTCCAGTGCCTTGCTGGTGTTGTTGCTGTTTGCTTCGATACTCTGCGATCAGGTTTGTGTGCTCCTTCTGTTGTTTTCGAACCTGAACAAAGACCAAAACATTAAGCTAAACTGTTTCCCCAAATCCAGAGAACCGTGTGCTCCATAAAGAAGTCTCACCTGATCAAGCTGTTTCTGAATCTTACTTTGCTCCTCAGTGACCAGCTTGAGCTTTTCCGCATCAGCCTCTGCAAACTCGCGGCCTGCCTTCTTTGCGGTGCGCTGCTTTGCACACAGCGCCTTGCGAGACTTCCGATGAGCACCGATCTGCTCCTCGAGGAACTTCAGCTGCATTTGCAACAGTTGCTGAGTGTGCAGGAGCCACTCCTCATACTGATGTTGCTCTGCATCATCTAGACGTGAAGGAACACAGAGGAATTGGGAGTTTATCCATATTCACAGAGTATTCAAAACAAAAATCTATTTGTTTCAACATACTTATTATGCCTTGAACAAATTGGGGTGGGTTCGGCCTGGTCTGGGTCTGGTCAGTCGCCTCACCTTCCTGAGATACACAGACGTCTACCAGTTCAATTCACCATATCCGCATACATTTACCATAAATAGCAAACAAATACTAGTCTGGAGAACTTGTAAACCTTGGATGGGCCTGCTGAAACTTGACCCTGCGGGTCTACACTTTCCGACGCTGAAACCAGCCTCTGCGCCAAGAGAGATACCTGTTGCCTAAATCAGAGAGAAACCAGACTAAAACACTTCCCAATGACACACACAAAACCAAATACAAAAGTGCAGCAATTAAGTACCTGTTGATTCCAGGAGGACCACCCATTGGGTCTTGAGCCAATACCCTCTTGATGCCCTTCAGTGCCACCATCTTTGCTTTGGCAATGGGGTCCAAAATGTCATCAGTAGGATACTTTTCAAGATCTGCAAAAGGAGGTGTGCTTGGCGTAAACAATGCTAAAGTGACTTAATTAAATGTGTCCTCTGCATTTAACCTATCACTTTGGTGAGCAGTGGGCATCCAGGGAGCAGTGTGTGGGGGCGGTACTTTTCTCCGTAGCACCTCATTTGCACCTTGGCAGTTCAGGATTCGAACCCACAACTTTATGATTATGGGTCTGTTTCCTTACCCACTAGGCCAACGGCTGCCCCATGGGTGCTCAATCTACATTTACAGCATTTATCAGACGCCCTTATCCAGAGCGACTTACAATCAGTAGTTACAGGGACAGTCCCCCCTGGAGCAACTTATGGTTAAGTGTCTTGCTCAGGGACACAATGGGATTCGAACCTGGGTCTCCTGGTTCATAGTTGAGTGTGTTGCCCACTAGGCTACTACCACCCAAGTGGTAATGACTGAATGACTGAAACATACACCCCTTACTCCCTAAGTAAAGTCAAAAGCAGTCTCTCAATGAATCCAATTACCAAAGAAAGATCATCTTTAGAAACAAAAAACATATGTACCTTTGTCTGGAAAGATGTTATTCCCCACACCAGGTTTAATCATTTGCTGAGCTTGCTGGGGTAGATGCGGACTGAGCCCTGGGTGAATGCCACCTGGGTGTCCGACCCTAATCATGCCCGGCTGCTGTGGAAGCGTAGCCATGGTTGTGTCGAGAGGTCTTTGCTGCGGTAGGTGTTGTGCCATAAGATGTGGTGGCCTCTGCAAAATTGCAGGCTGGCCCACAATTCCCTGGGCTGGAGGCCGCAGGTGCGGTGGGAGGAGAATCTGGTTGGCCCCTTGGGGCTGCTGCTGATGGAGAGGAGCACTCATCCCGCCCTGCTGAAGCGCATTGAGCTGCTGCTGCTTTTGAAGCTCCTTCTTCTCATGCTCAAGCAGGTCCTGAATAAGAAGGGGCAACTCACTGGCTTCTAGTGAACTCTCAACCTTGTCAAGATCCACTGCAGGTGAGTGCTGACCTCCTCCATCCGGCAGCCCCAAAGGATCATCGCTGAGGTTTGGATGTGGTGCGGCAGATGGGAAAGACAGCGGGTCCACCTGCGTGGAAAGCGGAAAAGGAATGGCCCCTAGACGGACTGTGCTGAGCGAAGCTGTGGGGTTTTCTGCTGGAGCAGGTCTACCACCAGACACTCCGACCTCTTCTTTCACCACGACCTGAGCCGCCTGCTGCGGAGTTAAGCCCTTGTTCTCCTGTTTCATACAAGCTAGTCGTGATGCCTCTGAAACACGATCTGAAGCCGCCCCTGCGTTGTTGGAATTAGAGCTCCCCGTTTTAAGCAATGGAGCAGTCGCCAAACGTCCAGTATTTGTTTTTTCTTCCACCTTAATGTCTGCTGTAGCAGAGGACGCAGGTCCTTCACCCTCAGCTTCCACTAGTCGGAGCTGATCAGAAAAAACATCCTTGGGATCGCCTTGATCAAGCTCAGGGTCTGTGTACGCCAGCAAGTCAAACTCATCGCTGTTAAGCAAATCATCCAAATGAGGGTCAGCAGTCTCCAGGTTGTCCAGGTTGCCCAATGCATCATCCCCCTTATCTAGGTCTAGTGTTGCAAGATCATCCTCGTCCTCGACGCCGGTCTCCCCTGCTGAATCCCCAAGTACTTTGGGAGCAAAGGGATCTTCCAAGTCAGATTCAGGTAGATCTGCAGAGTCCAGTGCTGGGGCTTGCTGCTCCCCTATAACACTACCAGGTGGGACTTGGTGCTGAGCACTGGATTGGCTTGGGACAGGAGCGGCCATCTGTGGCGGGGCGTCCCCGCCCGGCTGTGGCAGTAATAAACCCAAAGTCCCCTGTGCCTGAGCTGCAGGCACAGGCTGTTGGACAAAAGAAGGTGCGATTTCTTGTTGGGGAACAAAGAGGCGAGGGCGTGGATGAGGACCGCGTGGCATAAACTGAGAGCCCGGGGGGATTCTTTGAGTGTTGTGCCTCAACTCTATAAACTGAGGAGGGGGTCCAGGCTGCACAGTCTCCCCTCCTGTACCAGGCAGCATTCCCAGAGGGTTGGGCATGCTCTGAATGCCTTGCATGGATAGTGGATTGTTGACTGGAGTAGCTATATGATGCCTGGGACCAACAACTTCCAGGTTAGAAGGCTGAGGGAACCTCCGAGGTCCAGCAGCCTGTGCCTGCCACTGAGGTGGAAATGGAGGGCGAGGAAACATCCCCTGCGGATTAGCAGGCCCGGGTTGTCTACATTGAGAAATAACAATTTATTAGCACGTTATATGGCATTACAGTTCCGCAAATGAGACTGATACAACATTTTATTTTACCTAAGTGCATTGGGGTCAATCATTCTTTGAGGCCCTGGTAGAACTGTCTGAGCTGCAACTACTCGATCCTAAAGTAGCACAGAAAAACCTAGAATGAGAAACAAAAGCCCAAAAAAGCCCAAATCATAGGTATGACTAATATCTGTACCTGTGGGTATGGAGGAGGGGCTCGCTGATTCTTGTCCTGTTGATAAGGTGCCATCTCACCAGCAGGCCATGACTGAGCAGCAGGGTTACCTGCAGCTCCAGCTTCCTTCTCTTGGCGTGAGTTTCGCTGCATTTTTTGTCTGATCAAAAACTCCCTCAACCGCTGTTTCTGTAAGGCGGAACACAAAAAAAAAAAAAAAAAAAAAACACGTTAGAAGCTGAAACACTTGACAAAAATTTTTAAATTATGCACCTGTTTAAAAAAACATTTACCTGTCTGTGCTTTTCTAGTTCAGATGGGCTGAGTCCAACTAACGATGGGTCCTGACTAACAGACATGTCTGGCAAATCCTGGGAGTTTGGCATAGGCAAGGGCTCTTGAGGCCGCGCAGAGATGGAATCTTGGGCAGCAGGAGGCATAGGCATTCTAAGGTGAAAATCGCTAGCTATGGGGTGGGGTTGGGGCTGCTGTAGTTGAGTCTGTGACTGCTGAGGTTCTGCAAAAGGCATTCTCATTTGCTGCTGGCCCATTGCTGGCACTGTGTTAGCACTCAGACCAAAGCCGGGCACGCCGGGTGGCTTCCCAGAGAGAGGGTCCCCAACAACTGGTGAAGAGGAAGCCACAGGTGTTTGCTGGCCCGGATGAGGTGACCCTCGGAAGGTGGAACTGCCTTCTGGGGCGGCAGAGTTGGGACGAGGAGGCTTGTGCAGGGACGTGAAGGGGTCTCTGGACTGGGGGCGGGAAGGAGGCCGTGAGTAGGGATCAGGAGACTGGAAGCGAGGGGTTGCCGGCGAATGGACAGAATACGCCTCACTGGACAGTGCGCCAGGAGTGAGCGGAGACTGAGAGCTGCCCTGAGATTGTGGGCTAGAGGGCACTCTGGTATGTGGCTCCTGCTGGGTCACTGGAAGCCTCTGTGGTAACGGCGAGCAGCTATCCCCAGGCTGAGGTCGTGGCGTGTGAGGAGCTTCTGAAAAGGTAGACGAAGGAGACTGACGGTAGCCCTCTGATGCATGGTTAGGAGATGCAACTGGGGGAAGAACAGTGCCAGGTGGGTTCCCAGGGTCTCCCTGGTTACTTCTTGGCGTCAGGGGCGCTTTAAAGAGTCCATCACCTGAGTCCAACATGGCCCCAGGGGAACTGGTGCCAAGGTCTTGGCGACCAGTGGAAGAGGAGCGGGGAGAGGGCGCACTCATGTCAGCCCTGAACTGCCCCACCCCAGCAGGGGAGGAGGTCACCGTTGATTGGGAGGGGGAGGAGCCATATTCATGGCGCCCTGCTCCCTGCTGGCTGCGTAAAGAGTCCCCAGGATGAGTGCTGTGTGGTGGGGAGAAAAGGGGGGAGTCCCCTGGCCCAACAGCACGGGACCGGGGGCTCTCAGGTGGACATAAAGGTTCCTGAGGTGCTGATTGGGGCAAATGGCCCTGCTGCTGTGGTCTAAAGTAGGGGTCAACCTGCTGGGCCCTCCGTGCATTCCCAGAGGTTGCTAGCTGCAGTTCCAGAGGGCCAAGACTGGCTGGCCTTCCCTGAGGAGGTGGAGGAGGACCCTGTGGCCCAGAAAGTGAGTAACCTGAGGAGGAGGCCGGCAAAGGGCTAGAGGAAGCTTGAGAGAACGGAGTGGAGGGCTGCAAGTGAGGGGACTGAGGAGGCATCTTGGGGAAAGGGTCCATGCGAACATCTGCTGCTGAGCCTGGCGTTTTCAACGGACCATCAGGGAAAAAGGCGGAGGAAGACGCAGAGTCTGGAGCAAATGGGAAGGGACTCTCAGCAGAGCTGGGTTGGGAAGGGGTGGAGAGAGATCCAGACGATGGAGGAATTTGCAGATGCAGGACCGGTCGCTCCCCTTTGACACGGGCAACACCTTCAGTCTTCAGTGGCCTGCACACCTGACTCTCTGCTTGCTGAAAGAGAGAACAGAATCATATATAGCTGCAAGAAATAGGGAATTTCCTGCAGAAATAGATACATCTGAGCACAGGTTAAGTACTAAACATCATTAAGTCTTAAAAAGTAGTAATGAGTGGAATAAAAAATGGTGGTCTATGACCAAAGCCAGTCAGTCAAGCTTTTCATTTCAAAAATTGGTTAGCATTAAAGGCACCACAGTAAATTAGTAGATAAATTAAGCATTAAAAAACTAATTGCTAATGTATGGGTGTTTTTGTTGCCCAAAGTGTATTTCATCAAATATCTGAATATCACTAAGGGGAAAAAAACTGTGGGTTTCGACTCTATATCTAAAGTGGTGGCCTTTGGGGCAGTGATGGCCTAGTGGTTAAGGAAGCACTTGGGAGACGGTGGTGAACTGTTTTGATACATGCCCGGATGGAAAGAAAAAAAAACAAAAAAAAAAACACATACTTTTTGAGCCTTACTGATGCGCTGAGCAGCTCTATTGTCTTTGGCCTTTTGCTGCAGAAAAGGGAAAAGATAAACGTATTAGCCATATTAGATGTATTACAAGCCAGTGTCCTGGTATGAGTAAACGCGTACCAGATATGGAACTTTGTCAGCAGCAGACACTTTCCTCCAGATCTTCATTATCTGTTTACATCGGCTTGACCAATCTGGCAAGGAAAAAAAAAAAAAAAAAAAAGCTCAACACTGGATTCAGTCTATTGAATGACTGCACTGAACGCTAACTGCACACCCACCAGGGTAGTCCTGTTTGAGGCTAGGGAAGTTGATGTTGGCATAGAGCACAGGCGAAATAGTGGACAGGTCTCCCAGCTCCTCGTCCTTCTCCCACCGTTGGAGGCTCCGCTGGTTGTAAGACAGGCCATCGCCCTCCTGTTCAGTCGGGGTTGGAGGTGTGGAGGGGGTGGCTGGAGTAGAAGGGGTGGCCCATGGGCTCTCATCTCCCTGATCTGGGCTAAACAGGCCTCCTCGATCACTGCAGGAAAAGTGCAGTATTAATATTTAAAACCACTATAATCACATTTTATTCATGAAAACACCACACACACACACACACACACACCATCATGTGGCCAAGCTCTTAAGTACACACTGGATGTGACTGACACTAGGGAATCTCAAACTCAAACTTAAATAAGAAACATACCGCATATCAAAGAAGGGAGGCTGGGAGAGAGCAGGAAAGGAGTCCATCATTCCAGCTGAGGGTAAAGACCCAGAGAGGGATGCACCTACGTGAGCAATAGCGGTGATCAAACCTCAGTTCCACTTCAGAACAATGGAGAAATCCTAAGTTACAATGTCTACGCAGCTATAAACCTGGTTTCCTGTACCTGGGAGAACACTGCTCTGCGGAAGTCCACTACGATCGCCCTCCTGGATGGGCCTCATTCCTACCAGGGATGCCCCTTCAGACCCGCCCAGGACCTTCCGGAAAAACTGCTCAGAGTCCTGGCTCTCGCTTCCATGTGGAAGGCCTGGAACAAACATGCAAATGATCATGCCTTCTTGAAGGTACTAGAGAATTCCCGTAACACAACTCCACGGAACAGTTCAAACCTTCACGCTTCTCAGCCTCCAGGCTTTGAGCTTCAGTTAAGGGCTGGTCTTTGAGACAGGACTGCCCAGAAGTGTCTGCAGAAAATTCATACATCAAAAAATTTAGGTGAAAGTAAAGCTGTGAAGTTCCTCTGAGATCAGACTGAACCTTTCACAAAACATAGGTCTTTCCCTCAAACATACCTAATCTAACTCCATGAAGTTTTGGTCCATCCCCTCCTTCCTGTTTGAGTTGGAAAGAGGCTCCCATAACAGTTTCCTTTGGGTCTGTTCCTACAGAAAACACCCCACATTAACATACTAAAATTTCTAACTTTAAATGTTGGGTCAGAATTGAGAATGAGCCAACCTGGCCCATAGGCAGCTGGTCTGAGGCCAGGCACTGGCAGGGGAGAGCGTTGTAGGCCCAGAGCGTGTCTCTGAGCTGGAGGTAGCAGGAGAGCTTTCTTGCTGATGTCCAACAATGTCTTCCCAAAAAAAGCCTCCTACATGGTAGAAGATGTTTTAATAAGTAAGGTAAAAACAGAGATGCGCTCGCGTCAACCGAGATGAGCTGCTCTACCTGCAAGTAAGCAGGAAACATGTCCTCCAGTTTGCTCTTCTTCCTGCCTCGCCTCTTCTTTGCCTGTTCACCTTCCCCATCTGCCAACTTCATATCCGATGGTCCATCCAGAGGTGTGTCAGGATGGGGACCTGGCCACAAAAAAAAAAAAAAAAAAGTTTTACATTCTTAACCCTTCTAGACTAGTTCTCTAAACCCACACTTAGAATTGGGAGCATTTATTTAAGAGTCAAGCTACAGATTTCACTAAACTATATTTTATAATAGGGGTCAACTGATGACCCCAAGCAATGTATTTAAAGGAGGGCAGCAAGCGAACCACAAGTCAAACTATAAAAACAACCTTGAAAACCCCCTTTAATAGGTGTTGAGACAGAGCGAATATTACTTATTTTAATAATTAGCAAAAAAAAGTCTGAGAATATTTGTGTGTGCATTCCAAAAACATTAAGACTCTTGCCTTCTTCCAGCTTTGATTCAGCCGGCAGTCCATCAGCCGTCCCCTCTCCAGACATCGCATGGATCTGGCCCTTCCTCATCCTCGCATGGCATTTCCTCTGTCTGACCATAAACCCTCCAATCCCTACAGGTGGAAAAGTCAAACAAATAACACAATTCAATTCCAAGTCAATCACACTTCTGTGAAATCAAACTGTCCACTTAGAAAGCAACACTGACAATAAATTTCACATGCTGCTGTACAAATGGAATAGACAACAGGTGTAAATTACAGGAAATTAGCAAGACCAGTCCAGGTCTGGGAGGAGATCCCTCAAGAGACCATCCGCCACCTCAGTTGGATCAGCCTGTAGTGTGTTTTTGCATTTTCGTTATGAGTGTGACTTCAAATCCAGACTTCCATTGGTGGATCAAATCCATTTCCATCAATAATTTTTGTGTGATTTTGTTGTCGGCACATTCAACTATGTAAAGAACAAGGTATTTAATATGAATATTTAATTCATTCAGATCTAGGATGTCTTATTTTTGTGTTCCCTTTATTTTTTTAGCAATGTATAACAACTACAATATGACACAGATAAGCAGAATATTAAAGCACATCAGACCTGGTCGATATGGTTTTCTCTTTCTTTTCTTCCCATCCTCGGTCTCCTCTACTCCTCCTTTAAGACCTTCACAGTCCCCCTCAGCTGCTCCATCGGCTCCATCTTTTTCTCCTCCACCCTCACGATCTGGGCTTCCATGGGGCTCCAGCTTTGTCTCACACTCCATTGGCTCAGAGCCACCTACGTTTAAAAACACGGACTCGGTTTTGATCTGTATGAACAACCAGAATGGTGTGTGGGAACCATAAAAACGACAGTAGAACTGACCTTTGCCCTCCTCTCCGTCACCCTCTCCGTCCTTCAGCTCCAGGCCGTCTGGGCCACCATAGCCACAGACGGTGCCCAGGCGGGAGCGGCGCTGCCTGCGTTTATGAAGGGGTGACATGGAGATGCTGCGCAGCAAGGACATGCCTGATTCTGTCAGCCAGACGCCCTCCAGGCGATAGAACTGGGGCTCTGAGCGGAAAAAAAAAAGAAGCACAAGGCGGTCAGGGCGGTTCACAAACCCTGCCAAACGCACCATTTCTACATTACTCTTATGTGCATGACAGAAAATATGTATATACTGTTAAATTTAAACATGCAAAAAAATACATACCTGGTTCTTTTAGTTTAAATGCAGACATGGGAGATTCTATTAGAAAAAGCAGAAAGGAAGTCGGTCATGACGCACTAATGAGAACCACTCCACACGGATGATGGGTTCCCACTCACCTATACTTCTGGGGACATATGGTGAGCAAGAAGTGCAGGCAAAGCCTTCATCAGATGCCTGCTCCACCTCGTCCTCAGTGTAGAGACTCTCGCACACGGCATGTACCCATCTGCACGCACCCGCAAAAACACAGAGCTGTCGACCTACGGCATCAGGCAACGTGCAATCTAAAAACGACCACCAATCACGCGTCGGTACCTGTCACAGTGCTGGCACTTCACCATGAGGTCCTCCTCCATGAAGTTCTCGTGACAGACGGGGCACGTGACCATGCTGGCGCAGGGGCCGCAGTGGGTGTAGCTGTTCTGCCACTCGCAGTGGAACCCCGGCGAGCTGTTGCCGCAATGCATGCAGCACACGCACCTGCAGAGGCGAGGGGGGGACAGCACACGCTCACCGTACGGCTACAACCCGCCACCGCGGGCATTCAGAAACGTAAACGGCGCATGGCCTGGTACCATTTGCACTTCCAGCCGCCTTTGGGCACCGTGTGCAGCGGCGGGTCCAGGCAGTACGTGTGGTAGCTGACGTCGCAGTCGTCGCAGAGCAGCAGCCGCGACGGGTCCGAGGCCTTCCCGCACACCTCGCAGACGATGCACTCCAGGCAGCGCCAGCCTTTCCGCAGCATCATCTTGGTGATCTGCGCAGAGCGAGGGGGGGGGGGGGTCAGACCTGGACGGGGCGCCGCCGCGGCCCGGCGGGACGGCCCGTCTCGTTACCTTGCTGTTGACGCAGTACGGGTGGTAGCACTGGGCGCACTGGGCGCACGCCAGCAGCTGGCCCTCCACGCCGCGACCGAAGCTGCCGCAGACCACGCACATGTCCTGCGGAGGAGAGCCGGGCTCGTTAAACGTCCCCCCCGTCTCGCGGGACAAACGGGTACGGGGAGAGGGGGCGACGGGTTTCCAACCTGGAGCAGGACGAATTTGTCGGTGTTGGAGAACAGCACCACCGTGTTCTGCATGGTGTCGTCCTCCTCGTCCTCGTCCTCTTTGCTCAGTCCGGTGTCTGTGTTCATGCTCAGCTGCAGAAAGGACAAAAAAGGCCAACGTTAAACTAGCCATGAGCGCGGCGAAACAAGAACCGCAGAACGTCGCCGACACCGTACCAGGAAGGCGTCGATGCAAGACGCCATGGCTTTCAGACGCGAGCGGCCGCGGCCCCTCCCACCTCCGCCCCCGCGGGGGCGCCGTTTCCCCGGGAAACCGCTTCCTCGGCCCTGAGGAGCGGGACAGCGGCGTTAGGGCGGTCTGGCGGCGCCTCGGCGGCGACCGGCCGGTCCCCCCCCCCACACCTCACCTGTTTGACGCGCGAGCGGCCCGGCGAGCCCCGCCTCTTGGCCTTCTCCCCGTCGGCCTTGAGCGGGTCGAAGGGCAGCGAGTCGTCGGTCTCGGTGAGCAGCGAGTCGGAGCGCGAGCGGCTGGCCGGGACCACGCTGAGGTCCATGGAGAGCATGTGGGAGTCAGCAGGGGAGCCCAGGCCACTGCTGCTCTCGTCGCATCGGCTGGCGTTGGACGCCTCGTCCAGGGGAAGCTCTTGTTTGATCTGCAGGGCCTCGTCGTCCTCCTCCAGCTTTACCTTGACCAAGTCCGCCTCGTCCTCCTCGCCCCCGTGGGTCTCCTCCTCGACAGCAGATAAGTACTCCAGCCCCTCTTCTTCCTCCTCCTCTTCCTCCTCCGATGGGACAACGCGATTCTCCACAGGAGGATCCACATCTGGAGTGACTGTGGCTTCCTTTGCATCACTTTGCAGTTCTACTGTTGAATTCTTGGTGCCACTCTCGTCAACGTCCATGGCAACAGGCTCCTCCTCCTGTGATTCGGAGGCGGGAGCAGGAGGAGCCCGAGTGGAAGGATCAGCAGTGGTCCCACCATCTGCTGGTTTCTCAACCTCCTCCTGCACCACAGGGACCGTCTCCTCCGGCGCGAGGGCGACCTGCACCTCTGTCTCGTGGACTGATGCAGAACCCGTCATGCTTGCCTGGACGGGGCTGTCCGGACTCTCCCGGGTCGGCCGGCTCTGCCGTGTGCTTTCATCGGCACGTGCTGCTACTTCTTCTTCAGCAGATCCACTTCCATCTATTACAAAGAATGACAATTAATACCTCCACGGACACAACAGACAACGGTCAGGAATTTCTTTTTTTTTTTTTTGCTTTTGAAGTGAAGTGATTTGTCACTTGTGACGCACAGCACACGGTGCGCACAGTGAAATGTATCCTCTGCATTTCACCCATCACCCTGAGTAAGCAGCGCATGGGGACGGCGCTTTCAGAATCAGGATCCGAACCGGCAACCTTCTGATTACGGGGCCGCTTCCTTAACCACTAGGCCACCACTACCGGTCTTGTTGGTCCCCAACAGGACCAGCCATGGTGCAGAATTACAGCCTCTTTGATCTAGTCCCACAGTGAGGTTTCCCAGGACGCGCGGTTTCACCATCTGTAGCGTTAAAATGCTAATGAGGAGGGAGGCGGGACGAGGAGGAGAACGACCTATAGACGTTGAGCGGGCAAACGCAGCAATATCAACACCGTTCACCAACCACAATGTTTGGTGCAATTAGGAAGTCATGCGTGCCGTGCACGTTTGAGAGCAATGCCGATCGGTGGAGATCATTTTCGCTCTGGGCGGAAATAGCAAATTCCAGATCAGATCTGAGGTGCCTGCAGCTGCAGGACCATAGACCGGCTCATCTCACAGTCACATTTTCACGGCAGGGGACCTTTAACACAATATATATAATGCTGGTACATGAAGACATAAGCGGCTACAGGGGAAGGTAGAACGTCTTAAAATAGTGGCCTATTTTACCTGGGACTCCAGGTATCAGGGTCAGCTGCTCTGCGGGGACTTCACTTTCCGGATGGGACTTGGCGAGGCTCTCGCTTTTCCGGGCTGAGTCTGCAGGGACCTCGCTCTCTGGGCGAGGCTCTGTGCGGACCTCATTTCCCAGCGAGGCCTCAGCAGGGACCCCGCCGGCAAGGGGGCCGCCTGCGGGGCCCGTGCTGTCTTCGCTGGGCCGGCTGGAGTCCTCAGACGGTTCCGGACGATGCTCTTCCTGTGTGCCGGGTCCGACCTGCGCTGTTCCGGTGCCTGCGTTCGAAAAAGATCAATCAGGCCGACCACCCGGTGGAAAATTAACCGGAGCGAGACGGAAATCAAGTCCCAACGTACCCAACTCCATGGGCACCTGCTCGGCATTTCCAGCCTCGGCCAGCTCCTCCACCACCACATCCCGGCAGAGCGCGCAGACGCACTTCTCCTCCGAGCCGTCCGGCAGAGCAGCACACTCGCTGTGCACCCATCTGGAGGGTGGACACGGGCGAAAGGGTGAATCACCACGCGCGGCGCCACAAGCGCAACATGTGCCGAGCCCCAAACAAATAACCCACCTGTGGCACGTGCCGCAGCAGTGCGGCAGGGGAGCGGGCGGGTCGCCGGACTTGCCGCACACGCCGCAGACGGAGGCGCGCCGCTGCTGGCAGCCCTCGCAGACGGAGTACGTCTCGAACCACTGCGCCGAGCCGGGCAGGGCCGGCCCTCGCGCGCCGCAGTCGGCGCAGACGCGGCACCGCTGCGCCGCAGAGAGATAAAGAGGTCAGTCACATGGTCAACACAGCTGGCAGGCGGAGAAATGGCTTAAAACTGGCCGAAGGGAGGACATGCACATCGCGGTTAATATTTCACTCGTTTCATGACAAAACCGAATTTAAGAACGGGTGGAATGTAGAGATTATAATTCTCAGATCGGAACAAAAGCGATTTTCACAATACTGACAAATTTCACTACTCATATAGTGGTGAGTCGAACACTTACACTGAACTAACTAACTAACTAAGTAAGTAAATAAATGTTAATTCCCTGCATGTTCTATTCCTGACAAGTTGGGCCTTGTCAGGGCTCTTAGTTTTGTAACTCAAAATCTAATGAAACTGAATGAGAATTGCTGGTGTCGCTTTGGATAAAAACGGCTGCAAAGTAAAGTAAAGATAAAAAAAACAAACACAACGAACATGGTAAAACACAGTGGTTCCCAACCTTTTTCCCCCTGAAGATCCCCTAGCCCGTGGCCAGGACGCCCCGACGCCCCCCCCGTTATCACGCTGCAGGGCTTATAGGGTTAGTGCTGTAACGGACCCTAAAACGTTAGACCCAACCCGACCGTCGTGCTCTTTGGTGCATTTTAAATGAACGGCGGTAACGTGGTTCCGTGTTGTTACTGCATCATTTCGGCCGAGAATCGCCAATCAGATGAACGCTTTGTTAAAAAAAAAAAAAAAAAAAAAGCATTTCGGAAAATGCGAGACACTTTTACCGATTACCGAAACCAATTTACAAGCAGCGAATCATACGAAGGCGTGTGTGTTCGCTAACCGATCCTCAAACGCATAAGTTCGACCCCGAGTACGAACCCGACCCGTCTCAGGCCGGGATTTAAAGCTCCGGTCTGTACGGCACACGGGGGGTGCGTCACTGGGATTTTTATACGTCCTCAATGAAAATTCCCGTGTCGGGAACCACTGCCGGGAACGATCGGATTATTGGCGAGAAGAAATCCAGAGAGCTTCCCTCACCCGGCACTTCCAGGAGTCGGGAGGCACGGCGTCCATGGCCGGCTGCAGGCAGAACGTGTGGTAGCCCTTGTCACATGCGTCACACACCAGCATCTTGGAGTCCTCCCCTGGTTGCCTGGCGACCGTTTAAGAAGCACAACTCAGTGGACAATAAAAATAAATGAATACATATTTTTTTTTAAAAATGGCTTCCGGTTGGTCGCCGCGGGGCACCCACCTGCAGGTCTGGCACACTTTACACTCCGGGCACTGCCAGCCCGACCGCTGCAGAGGCGTGGCGCCGATCTCCAGGCACACGGCGTGGTAGTGCTGGCCGCAGCCCGTGCAGTAGAGCAGGCCCGAGAGGTCGCCGCCGGCGTCGCACACCGCGCACCGCGCCTCCTCGCCGGCTGCCGCATGGAGGAGAGCGATAACGGTGAACTGGGCGCGCGGAACGTCCCGGAGGGGGGAGGGGCTACGGCCACTCGGCGGCAACTTACCGATCTCTTCCGCCATGGCTATGTGTTCTGGACAGAGGAGCGTCAGCTGCTTCATGGACTGGAAGGAGCCGCTGGCAGCCGAGCAGGGGAAGTGGTAGAACCGTGGACAGCCCTCCGCCCGGCACCGGATGCTGGCGCCCAGCCGCTTGCAATAGTCACAGAGCTGCCGTGCCGGAGGACGAGTCAACGGGAGGCCAAAAAAAAAAGGCGAAGGAAGAGCGGGCGGAGGCGTGAGGGGACTTACCCGTTGTGTCCCTGAGATGACCGCCTTGTCGACATCCTGCAGCTCCCCTCCCGTCCGCTTCACGCCCTCCGACCACACGGCGCACCAGTGGTGCACCCAGCACCTCCCTGCGTAAGGGGGCGCGGCGTTACTCGCCATCCCGGCACAAGCACCCAGAAATCCGGGCGGCAGGGGAGGGGACCTACCTGTCTCGTCGAAGACCGAGGCCAGGCAGGCGGAGTCGGAGAAGCCGATGGAAGACAGGTCATCGCTTCCACCCTCCGGCGGCGAGGGGAGGCGGGGCTCCGGGGCGGGTCGGTCGGGGAAGGGCCCGAAGCGCCGCAGCTCCCGCTGGCCGTGCAGGCTGCGCTCCGCGCAGTTGCAGAGCGCGCAGACCTTCCCACTGCCACGCAAAACCAGACATCAGCACACCGCACGTCATCCTGCTAAGACACTGGCCTGCTGCATTCTGGGAAACGAATTCCACGTACAAAATCTCTCACCGCCCTACGACTCCTAACACATTCAGGACATTAATATTCAAAATACGCTTGCGTTCATACTATAAATCTGTGGGAGGGCTTTAAAAGGTCCCGTGATGTTAATATTTTTTTTTTTGCTTTGGTCCCCTAATTACAGCCACTTTGATCATGTCCCACAGTGAGGTTTCCAGGACATCCAATCACCGAGTGACTGCACATTTAGAAGCCGTGACGGTGGGTGGAGATAATGTTAGCATCATAATGGACATGTATTGCGGACCATGACACTGGACTACACTCTGGACTTCTCCAAACCTACAACTGTAGGACTTGTCCAATAAGAGAGAAAAAAAACTAAATCATCACCAGCCCTGCACTGACACCATTTGCAGGCTCACTCTACCCTGGAAGGGGGTCCCTCTCTGTATCACTCCTTCGCAACGTTTCTTCCTTTCTTTTTTCTCCCTCCTTTTTTTTTGTGTGGAATTTTTCCTTGTGTGCAGAAGGGTCACGTGTGGGGAGTGTCAACTGTGGCGCTTGTCAAAGACCATTGAGGCGTACTGTATGTGATTATGGGCTATATAAGAAACAAATGTTGTTGTTGTTTTAGGGGAGGGGCGGGAGAAATGGGAGGTAACCTTTCCCCTTATGATGTCATAAGTGGACAAATTGCAGATCTCTGAAGGATGAGACAGAATACCAAAGCTCTCTTTACATAGACAAGCTAAGGGAACTCGTATTAATGTTAAATAATCTCACAAAGTATTTGTGAGATTATTTTTAACCAGTCACAAGAACAAAAAATGCACAGCCATCAAACCTAAAGCCGATTTTTTACTAAGAAAAACATCAGACTGAATAACTTCTCTCACAGGGGTGTACTGGAAGCATCCGCAGTAGTGTCAAGGGGGGCATCTGCCTCCGCTTCAGGATGGATGCTCGGTGATGGGGGAGTACCTTCATCAGCTTTACAAAAAAAAAAAAACGATGGCCCAAGTTAGATGTTAAACAGGCACGATAAACAGCGGGACAAACAAGGCCGCACTGACAGAACAATATTAGCACCAGTGGTGGCCCTAGCGGTTAAGGAAGCGGCCCCATAATCAGAAGGTTGCCGGTTCGAATACCGATCCGCCAAGGTGCCACTGAGCAAAGCACCGTCCCCACACACTGCTCCCCGGGCGCCTGTCATGGCTGCCCACTGCTCACTCAGGGTGATGGTTAAATGCAGAGTACAAAATTGACAGTGTGCACCGTGTGCTGTGCTGCTGTGCATCACAAGTGACAAAATCACTTCACTTTTTTTTTTCTTTTTTACAACATGGCAACACCGCGGAACGTCCGGACAAACGAACTTGGGCGAACGGACCGGCTCACCCACCTGGCGTCTCGGCATCATTTTCTTCACAGTTTGACTTCTGCTCGTCCATCCCTTCTCCTCAGGCCGACCTCCGCCGCAGGGACCTGAAAACATCGCAGACGGCGAAATCAGTCGGACCTCGCAGCCGCTCTGCCCCGACGCGATTTCCGCGCACACGCACCATCCCAGGGCGCGTCGGTCCGCTTTAAACGCGCCGCCGAGGGTCCGTCGGCGTGCGGGAGAGCCGCGGCCCCGCCGGTCCGCCGGGGGAGATCGCTCCGCGGGCTCCGATCCTGCTATCGCTAGCGCGCCGCGCAGCTAGCCGACAAACTCTTTGCATAAACGGCGAGTGTCTTAAAAAAAAGAAAAAAGAAAGGGGGGGTTCGGAGAGAAAGGTATCTTGACGCGTCGCCGTGTCCCGCGCGTCAGAGAACCGAATCCGAGCGACGGACGCGGCGGAGCGGTGACGTTTATCCCGCGCGTCGCAGGCGGCCGGGGTCTTGTTTTTCGCGAAATAAAACGGCGTTAATACCGACATACACAAAGGAAAAGCCCGAACTTCCGGGTGCAGCACTTCCTGTAGCAGCGAAGAGCGTCCGGGCGGGACTCCCGAACCCGTGACCCGGGGTTCCGGGGGGGGGGAAAGAGAAGGTGACGCCGCGCGGCGGTTTCGCGACCTCGACCCGCAGATACGAACGTAAATGGACGTGCAATTCACGAAACACGTCCGGTCAGGTCGGGAGTATTTTAAACGTGGGAAAAACACGTGGACAGATCAAGGTCGATACGGAAATCCGTGTTACATACAGTATATAACATATAGGATTTTTTTTAATAGTTGTAAAAACTCGTCCGGAATCATTAGTTTTATTGCCACCAGTTTCCTCTCCGGACGTCTTTCCAGCGCGGGTTCGGTTTGTATTTACACTCGCCGTCCTCCGCCCGTGTAAAGCGGCGACAAACGCCATTACAGCCTAATTAACGAACCATCTTGTTCGTCACGGGCCACCGACGCGCCGCGACGCGGGCATTTTGGTCGCCAAATCGCGATTTATTAACGACGTTTTAAACGTCGGACAACCACGATTCTACTTCTTTGCCGTTTATTCACATTTGACATTTACCAGACGCCCTTATCCAGGGCGACTTACAATCAGTAGTGACAGGGACAGTCCCCCCCCCGGAGACACTCAGGGTTAAGTGTCCTGCTCAGGGACACGTAGTAAGTGGGATTTGAACCTGGGCCTTCCGGTTCATAGGCGAGTGTGTTACACACTAGGCCACCACCACGATAGTAGTATGTGTCATTATGGATAACTCCTGCGCTCATGTCTTGCCAGCATGTGAAATGATTATAAAAGTCATTAAAGAGGCTAATTCTTTAAACAGATTTACGCTGCTCGTAATCCAAACTACTATGCTGACCTTCGGCACCTGGAAGGGAACTATAGAGTGAAGTTACGACGTTTTTTGGGACCCGTTTTGGCAACTTTCAGGCAGCAGGAACATAATTAACAGACACCTGTGCTTTTATGAGGATATTTTTGTCTCAAAAGGTTATAAATACACACATATATGCAATGGTGAGGAAGGACAACTAGGGAAAGGAGGGAAAGGCTTTCCTGATTGATTCGTTGCCCATGAGAAAAGTCTAACATCCCCAATCATTCACATGTTTCACACGACGCAATATCCTGTTATAAAATGAATTGGAGCACATACAATAGAATATTAAATGAGTGGAGATAAAACAAATGGTCTCTTTTATTTAGTGGGACACTGCCGAATTTGAAGTCGGTCTTGGGCCCTGGACACTTGCTGAAGGTATAATGACTTGTAATGATTATCCTTAAAGTCTGAATGATTAAATACGAGCTAATTTATTACACAAAATGTATTTAAGTGACTATTCAGTTAGGCTAGGCTGTGTCCATCCCTCTTATTTAAAGGCCAAGATATCACAAGGTAAGAAAGACTAAGGAAATTCTAACATCAGAACCCAGAGGTTAGAAAATGAAATATATTTCATTGAAATATTTATTTGTTGCTTGAAATAGTCTGATGGTTTAAGCAGGCAACACCGGTCATTGGGGTGTTGAGCAACCCTATAATCACAGAGTGGAAGTCATGCTGAAGTCATATAAATGCTGTAAACGTAAAATGTGCAGTGAGGGGAAAGGGCCGATTATTAAAAATCATTACAGAAATGTGGAAATGTTTAGTTAATGAGTGAAAATGTATTGAGGAGTGTTTCCTTTCAAATTCTTCACACAATTTGTGACCGAAGTTTCTGTATTTACTCATGGCGGGTAGAACAAAAGTCTTTACAGAACGTTCACGAGGAATAAAGGCTGCAATGTTTCACACTGGAGGTGTGAAGGATGGAACATCTTGTGGAGTATTTGCGTGCAAGGTAAGAAGAAAGTGTGCATTTTATCTAGAAAAGCAGCCTAACTAATGACTTAAAAAAAGGTTGAGACGTCCTTTTGCGGTTTTGCAAGAAAGAAATCGCAAGATTATGTTCTGGCAGAATCGGGTAAATGCTGTCAAATCAAATCAAGATTGTATCTCGGTCAATTATTTTTTTTATTGTTTTTTTTTCTGCCGATAACTGTAACTGTTCCTGGGCAAAAAAAAAAAAGCATGTGCGCTGAACGCTTTCAATATTGTTCTGCGGATAATTGTATTTATTGTTCCAAGAGGACTTGGGTACGGCAGAATTAATATGTTCGCAAAGAGGAGGGCATTTTTCTTCACCGTTAAAATGCTTGGTTTTAGTTTGTTTGTATGTGCCATGAAACTACCGAGGCACTTTAAAGAGATACGAAACCCATTAGTATAACCGTATCAACGCTTGCTGTCAGTGTTCTGCTTCTGTAAGGATGTCAATGAAGTTGAGCCAAAAAAAAATGATCAAATGATATGTGCTAGGATGTTTTTAATTATTATTTCTACTTTTAAAACAGATTGCCTGTAATGGATGGTTTCATGTGTCCTGTGCTGGCAACCAATCAACAGACTTGACTTGTATGGCAGGGTGTTAGTAGCCTAGAGTGTTACACACTCGCCTATGAACCAGAAGATCCAGGTTCAAACCCCACTTACTACCATCGTGTCCCTGAGCAGGAAACTTAACCCTGAGTGTCTCCAGGGGGGGGACTGTCCCTGTAACTACTGATTGTAAGTCGCTCTGGATAAGGACGTCTGATAAATGCTGTAAATGTATGAAAAAAAGGCCTGAACAATTTGTCGTTTTATTTTAATTCAATGTTGCAATTTAAGATACTGTTGTGTGTTCAGATCCATATTTACATTTTTATTATTATTATTTTTTAATGTGTTAGATTTAATAAACGATTGTTCACAGTAAAGCAACAGGAACACTGCATTTGTCTGAGTATCTGGTTATAAGCAGGGGGGTAAATCTTTCTGCCCAGTCCCTGCCTGACAGATCGCCGTGTATTAAAAGTAGTACCTGGGAATTATTTTATTGTTTTATTTTACCTGGCCTCCGGGCAAATCCGTTTCGCCCGTATTTCAGCAATGAGCGTGGATGTCCACAGAATATTTGCTTGACCATATGTAGACGTGTTACAGCGGGGGAATCTACTCTGCGTATCTCTCATACATGTGCCACGTTAATGGCGTCACTTAAAGAGCAGAAACAAATAGAAACACAAACGGTATAAATTTTAGAACACTTAAGAAACCGGACACTACTTACAAAAACGTTAACTAAAAGCAAGCGCATCCCGTGCACACAAGGATTTCTGGCACCACGCATTCGGGCCACGGATCTTTCCATCGTAACTACATCTAAGGAGGAGCTTGCCCGCCGCTGCCAGGCGGCTGCCATCGCAGGGCCAACGTTTTCTAGGCTGCGGTGAGACCAGACCAGAGTATCCGCCTCTGACGACGGCGAAAGCTAAAGTCAAGCCGGCGACAGTGGGACATTAAGCACGTCGCTCAGCGTGCGAGTGACTTGCCTCCGAAAAGCAGACACCGATACCCAATAATAATCAATAATAAGAAAAACAATCCGGCATCGCGAAGCTTGGATTATGCGCAGTGTAAATTCTATTTCTAAAAGTCATTATAAAAGCAAACACGATATGCTGGCAAGACAGAGACGATATGAGCAATTAATTGTAAATAAAGAAGTAGAATCGTGGTTATCAGACGTTTAAAATGTGTTTTCTGAACGGAACACAAACGCACATTAAAAAGGCTTCTAAAAATAGGATGGTAGTAGCCTAGTGGGTCAGTGGTGGCCTAGCGGTTAAGGAAGCGGCCACGTAATCAGAAGGTTGCCGGTTCGAATCCCGATCCGCCAAGGTGCCACTGAGCAAAGCACCGTCCCCACACACTGCTCCCCGGGCGCCTGTCATGGCTCCCCACTGCTCACTCAGGGTGATGGGTTAAATGCAGAGGACCAATTTCACTGTGTGCACTGTGTGCTGTGCTGCTGTGTATCACATGTGACAATCACTTCACTTCACTCATGGGGTAAAACACTCGCCTGTGAACCAGAAGACCCAGGTTCAAATCCCACTTTCTACCATCGTGTCCCTGAGCAAGACACTTAACCCTGAATGTCTCCAGGGGGGGGGGGGACTGTCCCTGTAACTACTGACTAAGTCGCTCTGTAAAGGTAAAATAAGGGGGAGGTTGAAATTCGCGAATTCTCAACGTGGGGGACCGAACGCCGGTTCCGCGGTGTTTACATCCTCGAAAATAGAGGTCATCCGCCCGCACGGGGCTTAAGCCGAACAACAGACGACGGCCCGGGGCAGCGCAACTTCCACGAAGAGCCCAGGCCCGGCCGGAGCGGACAGCGGCGGGGTGACGGGGGTCGTACCTGCAAGCACTTTTAACGACGCGAAGGAAATAAAATGCAATAAAACACACGCACGAAACAGGAAAAAAAAAAGAACCACGCGTCGAATTAAAAATGGGGGTGAAGGAGGTCGGATCTGTTTACAAAATGAAAGCAGCGAAACTCCGAGGGGAGGCTAACTTCTCTCCCCGGAACGGCTTTACTGTAGCCGGCCGTATTATCCGCCGTTTCACCAACACGCAGCGGGACGAACCGCACAAAAACGCGACCGGGACCGAACTAGCCAGCAAGCCGAAGCGGAGCCGAGCCGCGCCGCGCCGCCTCGAACCGCGTCCCGTCCCCTCGCAGGCAGGAAAGGGGAGAAGAGAGGACGGCGCCCAACTCACCTTTAAAACGCGGCTCCTGCGCCCTCCTGCATCGGGCCGATCCGGCAGACGCCAGCCGCGCCGCTTGGTTTCATTTCACGCGGCTAGCCGAGCTAGCCGGTGCGCTAGCTGGCTAAACTAGCTTAGCCTTGTTTTTTTTATTTTATTTATTATTATTATTATTATTATTTTATTTAGCCGGCGAGACGTTTGGAAAAGCGGCCCGCTGCGATTTTAATCATAACTCATCAAAAAATAATAAGAAAATAAAATAATAATAATAAATATATATATACGCGCGGGGGGCCGTGGGCTAACGGCTAGCTCTCGACGACGGGGCTCGCTTTCCCCTTCCTACGGCAAATCTCGCCGGATGGTCCCGCGTATGGGCGACCGCGCGGTCCGCGGAGCGGCGGCGGCGACGTCTTGGCTTTTAATAAACTTCGCCGGTGGAAGGGGGGGGCGGGTGGCTGTTGCTGCTCTCCGACCGAACTTCGGGCGCCGTCCGTTTCGGAGTCAGCGCCACTTTTTTTTTTTTTCTTTCTCGTTTCTCTCTCTCTCTGTTTTTTTTTTTCGACCCCCCTCCCTCAATCCATTCAACACCGCCACCTTCGGCGAGGCTGCGCCGGGACCGGCAGCGTTAGCTCGCAGGCTAACGCCATAAAAGCCCCGAGTTCGAGGGTGCCTGCTGGCCCGTGTGGACCGGGTTTTTTTTTTTTTATGGGGTGAATGGGGTCCAGTTGGGGTGATTTAGGGCGCCCCGGATTTGCCTTTTATGCCTCACGAAGCTGCGCTCAAGACTATTGTTTCGTATTGATGAGTGAGAACGCACATGGAAGAAAAAAAAAACACGCCATCCGATAACCTGTAGGGTGGTAGGAGCCTAGTGGGACACGGTGCACCTGTGAACCAGAAGACCCAGGTTCGAATCCCACTTACTACCATCTTGTCCCTGAGCAGGACACTTAACCCCGAGTGTCTCCAGGGGGGGACTGTCCCTGTAACTACTGATTGTATATCGCGTCTGATAAATGCTGTAAATGTAAATAACCGGTATATACGCGGTACGTGGAACGGCCGCACGAATCTAATACGATGCGTCGTTTAGATCCGCTCGGCTGCCGCCATGATTTATTCGGATTTATTCTGCCACCCTGTGACACGACACGCTGGGGAGAAGGGGGGTTCTGCGCAGGAAGCGGCTCCGGTCGCGGTGTCGGGATTAGCGAGGGGCCGCCAGGTTTCCCCGGGATTAGCGGTCCTTCGCGACGTTCGGGACTAGTGCGAACTACCGAGCCACAGTTCTCGGTCCTGCGATTGGTCGGCTGGCAAGTGTGGAGGGGCGGGGCTCTGGGGTCGCGCCGCAGCCATTGGTCCGAGCGAGCGGCGTCATCGCCGCCCGGACACGCCCCCATTCTCATGTCCCGCCTGCAGGATTATCCTCTTGCAAACGTTCGCAGCTGTCAGTCAGCATGGCTACCTGCAGCAGGACTTTCTAAAGTAGGGAGGGAGTTATGGTGGTAGTAGCCTAGTGGGTAGCACACTCGCCACACCCGCTAACTACCATCGTGTCCCTGAGCAAGACACTTAACCCTGAGTGTCTCCAGGGGGGACTGTCCCTGTAACTACTGATTGTAAGTCACTTGGGATAAGGGCGTCTGGTAAATGCTGTGAAGGTAAAATGTAGTGAAGAAAGAAAGTGAAGTGATTTGTCACATGTGATACACAGCAGCACAGTGCACACAGTGAAATTTGTCCTCTGCATTTAACCCATCACCCTGAGTGAGCAGTGGGCGGCCATGACAGGCGCCCGGGGAGCAGTGTGTGGGGACGGTGATTTGCTCAGTGGCACCTCAGTGGCACCTTGGCGGATCGGGATTCGAACCGGCAACCTTCTGATTACGGGGCCGCTTCCTTTACCGCTAGGCCACCACTGCCCCGAGTGTGTACTTATATTAATATCAGTATTTTTAGAACTGGCAGGCAGATTCACCTTAGATTTAGGTTTTTTAAAAAACCTTTTTAACATGTTCATTCATACATATATTTATACTAATATATTTATTTATAAACAGTATGAACAAATTTGTACAATAACATACACTTCCTTGCACATACATTGTTGTTGTTGTTTTTCTTCTTCTCTGTACTTGAAAGACACCATCTACCAGAATCAAATTCCTTGTAATTCTGATTCTGATGTTAATTTGACATTTTTGCACTTCTCCAGTGAAATATGTATTTATTTCATTAATTAATTTCATTAACTCATTCCTTTTTTTTCTTCTAAAATGATAATAATAACAACAAATTAATAATAATAGCACAACCTCTCCCCGGAATACAAAAGGTTTACAGTTATAAAAATGTATTTTGTGAGCCAGATATTACAATGTATTGAAGATCATGATGCCATTAGAGAAGACAGGGCACTGGAAGGTCCCACTCAGCACTGGCCTGTTACCTTGTCCTCTTGTCCACAAGGGGGTGTAAAATCTTGAATTCAAACTGAGCTCCAACAGTAAACCTTGAGATACAATAACAGTGACGAACAAGAGTCAAAATGTGTCGGATTATTTCGATTACCGTTATAATTCAATTAAAATCAATGTCCCACTTTGATTCAACTATACCAGTTCTGTCTGCTTTCGTTTGCATTAAGTGTGATTTATGCCATCCAGAGTCAAACTAAAGGATTATTAAGACCCATGTAGACAGCATTTATTGAATACAATTTATTGTTCCGCTAAATGCTTTATTTACATTTACATTTACAGCATTTATCAGACGCCCTTATCCAGAGCGACTTACAATCAGTATTACAGGGACAGTCTCCCTGGAGCAATTTAGGGTTAAGTGTCTTGCTCAGGGACACAATGGTAGTAAGTGGGATTCGAACCCGGGTCTTCTGGTTCATAGGCGAGTGTGTTACCCACTAGGCTACTACCACCCTTTATGTCTCTTTATGTCTCACTCTCTCCCTTTCTCTCTCACTAAAGCTGTGCAGATCTAAAGCACTCAGTCTGTGAACGGGTGATGGAAAATGGCAGTTTGTTCCTAAATGTCACAGACCCTGAGGCAAATTGTTCCCTGTGTACCAGGCAGGCGGCCCACAGCTTTTTACAGATGAAAGAAGAATTCCACTACAGTTAAAGCAGTATTTCAATAAAAGACGTGTCATGCAGAACCTCAAAAAGCAAATAATAATAAAAATCTGCATGCAATTTTTGTCCAGCCACCACGATTAATAATGGCCGTCAGATAAAGGTGAGATTGGCTGCCTCCTGGTTTATCATTAACCCCAGTTTTCCTTAGTGCCTGTTATCAATGTCACAAAGAAGGCAGGCAGGAAACTTCCTTTATGAAAAGAGTGCAAATAGCGCTGGATTCGATCATGAGCAAAGAGTTAATAATTTGTAAATACATGCCGCATTTTTAAGTTAATAATGCACTGAGTAGCAGGATTATGGCACAACCACGATGGTCTTTTCATTCCATTAAGGTGAAATATTCCTGACATTATGAAAAGTGCGTAACACAAGGTACAAATTCAGGCCAATTATATAAAGAAACATAACAATATTTTATTTTTCAATAAAAATGGATTTTTTTATTTACAGCATTAAATTATTACAATGTAGAGAGCAGTTATAACAAATACATGTCGGTAAACAATTCATCTAAACGGATAGATTTATGGGTATATATTACAATTCCAAAAGTACAAAAATAAAGATTTTGTTGGTTCCACCAAATATTTCCTCTCTTCCAACGTACACATAAACGTCTATATTTTCTTCTATAAAAGAATAATAATAACAAATTGTTAATTAGTTGATTAATTATACAACAGCACATCGGCCAGGATGCAAAATAAATGTTAGAAAAGTACTTTTTTTTATTATAATGTATAGAAAACGTACGGAAACGTTAGACGAATGCCTTCTTAAAAGGAACGTGAATGACCTCATCCACTTCAGGCGTTTATGAATAAAACTTCTGGGGATCCAGAACGATGCGCCCCAGCACATATAAGGCCCTGGCATACCAGTGCACCTGTCCCGCCCGACCGCCTCTGGGTTCGACTGCAGTTTGATTGCAATGGTGGCTTGGTCTCTTGCTCCGCCCGTCACCTGATGTATTCGGCGTCTCATTCCTCCAAGTCCTATTCGAGGTGTATCGTCCCAAATGCTCCTCCCCTGGACTGAGTGCTTGGAAAAGCTGGGTAAGGGAGGAGACGTAGCGCAGAAGCCCAAAGGCCCAGTGTGCAAGTCCGTGATCCTCTACAGTAGCGTAGCTCGACGCTAGCACGCCGTCCACAAACAGAGTCCCGTGTTCCGTCAAAGGAGCGTAGACTCCGCGCCGCTCTTCTTGCGTCACGGACGCGATGCGGGACGGCTGCACCCGTCCGTTCGTCCCGTGGGTGAGCACGTAGTCTCCCCGTTTTACCCTCGCGGCAAAGCAGGCCTGGTAGGCGGTGAGGTGCTTTTCGTGGCGCGTGGAGCGGAAGACCAGGTGGTTGCGGGACAGAGCGAGCCGCTGTCCATCCTCTGTGCCCAGCACTAAGAAGGTGGCCGTCCTCTCGCGGTCCTGGTGCAGGAAGAGGAGGACCTGGCTGAGAACGGGTCGACCCGACTCGGTCGCGGCCAGAACTGTGTCCCCGGGCTTGAGAGACGACATGGACTTCCGTCCTCCACCAGCAACGTGCACCTGTGCCGATCCTGGGAAGCAGCCGCCTCTTTCCAGGGCTACCGAGTGGTCTGAACAGAACAAAAGAGACAATTAACCCCAAAAGTTTAATCCAGACAAGTCAGAACATCTACAGGACCTACCAGCTTTGACCGAACAGTGGATGTGGTGCTTGGATTCGTAATAGACCCAGTCAAAGCCGGCCTCCACGGCGAGCTGGGCCAGGAGGCCGTACTTGGAGGTGTTCCTGTCCGAGGTGGTGATGTCCACCGCCCGGCCTTCGTAGTGCAGGGAGTCCGGAGGATGGTTCCCGTCCTCGTCCCACGCCTCCGTGACCCGCAGCCTGGTGTTGGGCCACTGGAGCATCACAGCCAGAGCCAGCCGATCCAAGCAGTCCTTACAGCGCTGGAATTCAAATCAGATTCAATTTTTATTTGTCACATACACAGTCATACACGGTATGATGTGCAGTGAAATGCTTTTTGCGTCTACTATAGACCACAGTATTGCAAATGTTTCAAGTATACAATTAACCAATATGCAAATATTTCAAACATATCCAAATATTACACTTTTATGTCTAACATAAAACATAAAACATGTGTAACAGGTAGGGTGGAGGTGTGCAAATGAGTGAAGTCAAAGTATAAAGTTAAAAAACAGTGCAAGAGTACAAATAAATAAATAAATAAATAAATATGTAGAAAATGTAAAACAAGGCAAAGCGACAGGATGGCATCACAATCGACACACTCGCCACCTCCTGCTAGAAGTTAATTTTCCACCGCGGCGGAAGGGATGCTGGGGGATTCTTGGCCACGGCCCAGTGGGCTTCACTTACAGTGTTTCCAGTTCAGCATGCAGGTTGTCCCCGTCGCGGCCGCCCCGCTCTCGGGCGGAGACGTCCTTTGTTATTCATTTACAGTACAGAGAGGGCCCTTTTCCCTCAACTCGAGTGACAAATGCCGCCTAAATGCCACGGGGCCTTTTTAGCCGATCGGAGCGTCAAACGTGTTGAGGTTGACATCAGCGGAATTGTCCCCCGTGCGCCCGGCTCGGGAAAAGGCCACGTCCACCCCTGCTTGCGGCCAGCGACGGAGAACAAAGCTACTGTAACCGCTTTGCCGCATTCCACGGCCGTCTCCGCCGCGCCAGAGAACCATCAAGGTCAGCCTCCTTCGCCGAGGCTGGTGGAGTTCTCTCTCTCTCTCTCTCTCTTTTTTTTTATTTTGACGGAAAATAAAAGGCCCCGACAGCCTCAGGGTCACTCTCTGCGCTCTTTACCGCCGCCAGATTCTCCAGCAGGACCCGGCGCCCGCTGGGCCCAGTTTAAATGGCGCTGCGGCACGGCGCGGCCCATTCAAGAGCCCCCTCCTGGTTAAAAAAGTCCCAGCGAAGACGAAGGTGTGTTCGCGCTCGATGTCTGTACATTGTGTGTGTGGGAGAGAGGGAGAGAGAGAGAGAGAGAGAGAGAGGGAGAGAGAGGCTGAGAAGGCCACTCTGGGCCCGTGCGAGAGGGCAGCAGGGTGGAATGTATGGGCGCGCACCGGGGTGAGTGGCGGCCAGGGTGAGAAAGAGGGAGGCACAGAAAACAAACCGGGGACATTTTCTCCCCTCGCTGGGCCTGCAGGACAGAGGCGTTGCATTGTCAAAAACCACAATAGCGGCTTTTCCGACGGTGGCCATTACTTCAGCAGGCGAGAATTCCGGACAGGCGACCCCGCAGGACCGCTCGGAAAGGACGCACAAAGCCCGGCTTTCAAAGCCTGGCATGGAGAGGGCACATGCATACGTACACCACCGGGAGGGCACATGCACTTAATCGTATATACGCATCACGTACGGTCCTGTGGGAACGTAGCCGGACAGAAAAGCGCCTCGCATTCTGCATGTGGGAACCGGCAATTCGGTGCCTCCAACAGTCAATGTGACTGGCAGGTAGGAAAAAACAAGCGTTGCAGACTATTTACAGCATTTACCAGACGCCCTTATCCAGAGGGGACACGGAAGGGACACGAGGGTAGTAAGTGCGGTTTGAACCTGGGTCTTCTGGTTCATAGGCGAGTGTGTTACCTACTAGGCTACTAGCACCACATCTATGTAAGAAAAAATAACTGCGACCTCTGACCCCCTCAGACTGATTTGTTAGGGCTATAATGAAAGCTGAAGTTTCCTCATAAGGACCTGGTGAGAAGTCTCATGGTGCCCACCGGTCAGGCGTGGCGCCGGTGGACGGCCTACTTTCACAGGTGTAGTACCTGCAGCCCCTCCCTGCAAGGCAAACACGGAGCCTGGAGACAAAACACAGGAATTGTTTTACTGCCGGGCTGCCGGGAAGCCGGTTAAAGATTAAAGCGCACAAGGCCAAAGTCATCTCCGAAGGCGGCGGCGAGAAACCTACACGTCGCCTATGGAGATGTGCGGAGCGGGAGCCCGTTGGGTCGGGTAGGGAAGCGGACCCGTGGTCGGACTGTTTCCGGTTCGAGTCCCGAACCGCCGAGGTGCCGCTGAGCAACGCACCGTCCCCGGGCGCCTGTCATGGGTGATGCTTAAAAGCAGGGGACATGTCTCACAGCACACCACTGCACGTCCCGAGGTTCAGGGGGTTTTTAATGGACCAGTTGCATCATAATGGACACATATTTTTCTCTTATTGGACCATCACCAAACCCTGCAAGGACACCACTTGCAGGCCCACTCTACCCTGGAAGGGGGTCCCTCTCTGTATCACTCCTTCCCAAGGTTTCTTCCGACCTTTTTTTTTTTTCCTCAAAGATATTTTTATTGAGTTTAAGCAAGAGAAAGACAAAAAAATAAAAAATAAAAAAAAGACAATGTACACAATATAACAAAGATAACATTGGGTAACATCGCACTAGAGTATTATAGGAAAAATGGCCTCGAAGAACAATAATGATAATATCGTGGGCAATAACCCGTCCTCAAGGCAGATCGGTTAATGAAAAAGAACAAGGCGACAATATCGTTTCTGGAACTTTACTGGGTGATGCTAATAGTCGGATCCTGAGACTTGTAAAATACTCCAGGAAGGGCCCCCACACCTTGTGAGATTCTTTTTTGACTTTTTTCGTGTGGAGTTTTTCCCTTGTGCGCAGAAGGGTCAGCTGTATGGCCCGTCAAAGCCCATTGGGACGTGCTGTATGTGACTCTGGGCTGCATGGGAAATAAACGTCGTCGTCGTTGTTGCGTGGGGACTCACCCTGGTCATGAAGCGGTCCGCCTGCGTGTGCTCCTCGTCCTTGAACACGACGTGGATGTTGTAGTTGGGCACCAGCTCCCGGAAGCGCTCCGAGTCGCGCGTAATCTTGCCCTCGGCGCGCCCGCTGGCGCCCAGGTTGCCCTCGGAGATCTGCGGCGCGTACTGCTTGTACTTCATGGGCACCAGCCTGCGCGCCCGGGGCCGCGTCCCGTAGCCGGGCCCGGGGCCGCAGGCGTGGGCCAGCAGCAGCAGTAGCCAGGCGCAGGCGCACGCCGCCAGCGGGCCGAGCCGCGGGGACGTCGCCATCGGTGCGTGCGGCGCGTGCGGCGCGGCGACGGTCACCGGCGGTGTCGTGGCGCGGCGCGGGGCCGGCGCGGGACACCTGTTGTCGTCTGAGGAATCTTGCGCATTTTTAATGCGTTTCAGATATCAGTGCGTGTAAGAACACATCGAACTTTGGATTAAAAAAAGACGCAACTGGAAGCAGTAAAAGCGGCGCGTCGCCTTAGAACCTCGCCACCGCGTTGCGAACCGGAAAATGTCCACACGGGGTAACAGGTGTAAGGGACACCCCGCGATCCCGTCTCCGTCTGCGGGAAGAGCGTTCAAAGTCCGCGGTGAAGGACCGCGCCCGGCGCGCCACGTGGGACCTCCCGTCCCGTCCCGTCCAGTCCCGTGTCCTCTGGGTTTGGTAACTGTCCGCTCCTGTCCACCGGCTCTTATTAGTAACCGGACGGGCTCGCCCTCGCTTCCTGCGCGTGGCGCGCGCGCGCGCGCGCTCTCGTCGGGTGCGCGCTGGAGGAGTCTGCGGGTTACAATGAATCAAAGTATCCAACCAATAAACAAACAAACAAACAAACAAGTAAACACCACCGGATGTATACAGTCCCCTATGAAATATGCTTGATGTAAGTAAAATGATCAATATCAATAAACCAATATATATATATGTGTGTGTGTGTGTGTGTGTGTATATAAATATATATATGCATAAATATAGGGACTTGTCACATAATATAATTAGACTACAGGTCAAAAGTTCTGACACACCTATTCTTTTTCTCTTGACAAAAACACAGAGAATTGTGTAATAAACCTTTTCCTTCACGCGCATTAAACTGCGTCTCATGGAGCAGATTTGGACAGATTTCGAGGTTGAGTGTAAAGCAATGAAAAATACTTTGTTTTCTATATTAGGTCACCCCTGCCACCGTCTCAGTAGCCGCCATAATGTAGGTGCATGCAAACTTTTGACTAGTAGTGTATTATTTGTAACTGAAAGCAACAGTTTTGCATTGAAGAAGAGTCCGCATAGGTACCTTGAGGTCCAAAAGTTAGCGATACGGGGTAAATCCTTCATTTTGTTGTGTACATTATACAAATTGAACAGTAATAATCTTTTTCTATGAAGCACCTTCAGCCACATTTAATGTACGAAAGGCTCTGTTTCTTCTTTTTCATGAATATATGGTTTATTAATAGACTGGTTGAAAGGTGAGGGTCTGCCTTCCCGCCGAAGACGCACGCTTTCCCACTTCTAATCTCTTTCCCTTTGTTTTCCCCTGAAAGCCAAACACACGACCTGACACGACGCGGCCTCCAGCAACTGGGACCTCTTGACTGGAGACGCCCACCGGGTCTATCGCCATATTATTTTTATCCCAGCAGAACAATGGCCTGGGTCTTCAGGAGTAATAAAAACGTAAGACGAAGCTTAATGCCACCCTACAGATGAGCGAAGAAAGAGAAAAATAGAGGTAACTCCCTGCAAAGGACATCGTGCGTCAGTCGGGTTACTCGCACCCGTGTAAATCAGCCGGGCAGACGAGTGTCCGGTGCCTCCGTCTTCCTGCGTACATCACTCTTCGTGTGCAGAAATGCATGGGGCCGTGTCAAATAGGACCGCTGGACAGCTTTAATCTGTGCATGGAAATGTGATTATTTCCGAAACACTTTATTATTTGTGCTCCTGGTGTGGGAGGGGCGGCCAAACCTGGCACGAAATGTTGAACTGGAATCCTGAGCAAGGCAGGGGGCAGCGCGCAGGGGACAGTGGACGTTCCGGAGAGCCCAGGCGGTGGAGGAGGGAGGGCTGGCGGTCCGCATCTTCCTGTCTTCATGATAACGGAGAGGAGTCAGGGCTGGGTTCAAGATCACAGATGATGACAAACCGCTGTTCCTCATTAATTAACTTTGCAGTTCTTCAAGCATTGAGAGCATTTCGGAGCGTTGCGGCTTCTGCTTCTGCTTCTCCAGAACGTCTGTGACAACCCTCCAGAGGGCTGGAGGCTCCTGATTTGGTGGGACTGCAGACCGGGAACATGAAAGCCGGGCCAGAAACAATCGTCTAGCTCTAAATGGAAATGGCGTAATTATTAGCCTTCATTTCTCCCCGTCGCACCCCCCCCCCCCCCCCCCCCCCTCCTCCTGGCGCTGAGTGGCGCTCACTCCCCCACTTCAGGATGGGAGTATATGGTGCTCTGAGCGGCCCGGCTTCCTGCGCAGCGCCGGCGCCGAGAGCGAGATCTTTCCTGCTCTTTTCACGGCCCGCGGCTGCGAAGGCTGCGCTCCCACCTGGAGCCTCGGCCCGATACCCCGACCCTGACCCCGAGCCCCGCCACACAGAGGGGTCCCAGGTCTCCAACGGATTATTCCTTCCTTGCCAAGCTGTCATGGTGCCGAGTGTCCCTAAAACTGGACTTTCACAGCGGACAGGCCTCGTCCCTGGCATTGTTTTATTGGCCTATTTATTTCATTTCCATTTTTAAATGCAATTTGTTCTTTGCAAGAGCTGCGGCTACTTTACTTTTATTCCTTGTGCTGTACGTATGAAGCCAATTTTAAATCAAGGTGCAGAAGCTGAGTGGACATTTTGTGGCTTCACCTTCCTGACAGAGATGAGCCAGGAGGGTGGGGGTGGGGGGAGTATAAAAAGGAGCCGACGACCCCTCCAGCCCCACCACTTGTCCAGCACCTCCGCCCGCCAGGAGGGGCACCAGCACCCCCAACTCCACCGTCTCTCACCCCGTTATCGGAGCAGGAAGAGGCTGGGCGGCGCGCTTCTGGCCGGAGGCCTCCGCCGCTACCCTTCACCTCAAATAACACCCAGAATGCAGCGCAGCGCCGTGACATCACAGGCACGTACAGAAGACTCCGCGCATGCAGGCCACAGGACACAAAAAAACGGATATGCCAAGAAAGCATGCCTGTTGACGTGTGATGAAATGACATTTTTGTCGCCTCCTCTTGTCTCTATAACAGCAGAGTCACTGCGTCCCTCCCAGCAAATTTCTTTTAAAGAAGTGAATTGAGTCCAAAATCCTCCCGAGAACTCACGCTCACTAGTTTCATTTACATTTACAGCATTTACCAGACGCCCTTATCCACAGCGACTTACAGGGACAGTCCCCCCTGGAGACACCCAGGGTTAAGTGTCTTGCTCAGGGACACGATGGTAGTAAGGGGTTTGAACCTGGGTCTTCTGGCTCATAGACGGGTGTGTTACCCTCTAGGCCACCACCAGTTTCAGACATTGTGGCTAAATAATGTTTTACTACAGACACTCAAAACCACGTCTCTTTCATTCGCTTTGAATATTTTAAATGGTTTTTCTCTCGTCCAAATGGCGACAGCAGTGTTGTGATGCGGCAAAAAGGGTGGACAATAGCTGACAAGACCAGAACTTCCTGAGCCGAGACAAGCGGGTCAGAGGTCGAAAGTAAAATTTATATACTGGGCACCCGTGATAAGGCGCAGTAGATTAATTCGTCTCCCGCGGCCTTCGCTGAGGTGGGGGCTCTCTAGCCGTCGCCCCAGTCCGGCGTGGGGAGCGAGCGTGGCGCGAGCGTGCACGCAGGGCGGGGCGCGTTGGGACGGACGGACAGGGCCACCCCATTATCAGCTGATTAGCGGGCGGGCCTCGCCCTTTCCTGCGAGCGGTTTACCATGCGCCGGGCAGCCGGTGGCAGGAATAACAGCCCATAATGCACTTTGGCACGCACTTCAAATGGCCAACTGTCAGGAAAGCTAATCTGTGCCACTTTTCCCCCCCCTTTATTCTTGTGTTTTGACAATAAAGATAGTTTATCGGGCTCGGCGTAAGGCGGCCCGAGTCCGGGGCCCACCCCACAGGCCATGCCGAAATAAAGCTTTTAATGCCGTTCGAGTTGGACCCAGGAGAACCACAGGGCCGTGAGACGATGGACAATGTCAGCAGAGCAGGGCCTTCCTTCATATCGGCACTCACCACTCACAGGGCATTGGTGGTAGTATAGGTTGGTAGCGGCCTAGTGGGTAACACCCTCGGCTATGACCCAGAAGACCCGGGTTCAAACCCCACTTACTACCATCGTGTCCCTGAGCAAGACACTTAACCCAGAGTGTCTCCGGGGGGGGAACTGTCCCTGTACTGATTGTAAGTTGCCCTGGATAAGGGCGTCTGGTAAATGCTGTAAATGGAATGAATGAATTGGTCCAGACTGGCAGAGGAAGCAGCACTTCATAACAACGCCTACAGACATAAAATGAAAAATAAAAAAAATAGGGCCTAATTAGGACATCTAAAAGAAAGAAAACAAGACGGAGGAAGAGTCATCATGATCAGCATCACCATGGCTCAGAGTTTCTTTTTCGGCCTTTCAAAAGGGGGGGGACTGTGGAAAAAGGGGAAGTGATCAGTCGGGAAAGCTGGTGGCTGATGGGAGGGGGATCTCCGCCGTTTTAAGTCCGCATGTGTGTGGGGTGTTTTTAGGACGGGCAGCGGGGTCCTTGGTGACAGACTCGGGGCAAAACACCACCGCTGATTAAAGCGGCACCACCGCAGCCGGGCGGAGGGAGGGCCGGACGGCCGGCGCAGATGTACGGACGGACACGCACACTCACACCAGAGGACCCCCAAACAAAGAGATGGGTGTGATTAGCGCCGCGGCCGCTCGCCTAGTCCTCCGCGAGGCTTCCTGCTCGTGTGTGAACAGCATCAGACGCACAACAGACACGCACACAGAAGCAGCAAAGACTGTTTATATATGTGTAAAAAACCCAACATTTTAATTTTTTTATTTTGCTCTCAATGAGAAATATCAAGAGCAACATTGAGTCCCTTATGTATTCTTAAAAAAAAAAAAAAAAAACATTAAAATATTTTAATTAAAGCAGCATACATTTAAAAAAAAAAAAAAAAAAAAAAGTCTTAAAATTTGGTCTGTTATGTGACTGTGTTTGTCGTTTAAAGTCCAGCATCTTTTGACCCTCCTCACCACTGCAGACAGTGAGGGAAATCGGGCCCGCCGCAGCGAGCCGCACGCTCGATTTGAGAAATAAAATGGATTTTTAAAAACAATAAATCAGTGTTGAGTCTACCACGACAGGCCCAGGGGGAGGCGAGCGATACGGAGAAGGGAGGAGGATCTGGGAGCTGCTGCCCCCTACTGTCTGAATCTGTAACCTTTCAAATAAATAGGACAAAATCCACGTAGACGAATTAAAACATAGAAATGCAGGAATCAGATTAAAAGGATGTATTCTGTGACCATTTGATAAATAGAAACTTTAAATATGACTAAGAAAACACCACAAAACTTTACTATTGCACACTTTTCTCTGAACTGTGAACACACACCCTGGACAGTAAACTTTGCTCTTCTCTTTCTTTGTTTCTTCTTCTTCTCCTCTCTCTTTTTTTTTTTTTTTTTTTAACTCGCAGGAAGAGAGTAATAAAACAGCTTCACAGTTGAGGCGGCCGAAAGGCCAACGGTCCAAACCACAGCAACACCGAACTGGCTTCCTCCACGCATCAAGCAAAGAGGGTCCCCCTCCCCCCCGTTCCCCATAACTCCAAAAAACCAGTGACTTCACCCATTTCTTTAGTTCAGTTCAGGATTATTTGGCCGTGCATCGTGGGCCCACCATGACATTGAGAAGGTGAACACTACAAAAGGAGGGGAAGGGGGACGATGGCGCCCACAAGTTGTCGAGTCACAGAGGGGGGAGAAAAGAAAAAAAAAAAAGTCCCCATCCGTCAGGGGTTTTCCTGTTCGTTACGGCGTCAATCTTCTCTGGTCACGTTTCACACGCCGCCGCCTGCTGCAGCTTTTTATTATTTTTTTTTTTTAATCTTCCAACTGCTCAGCGGGCCGTGGTGCTCCTTCAACGTGGCCCGCGGACCGGAGCCCCGAAGGCCCGGCGAGAGGCGCCGAGAGCACGTCCGGCTGCCCGAGGGTCTCAGGTCGGCCTCACTGGATCTTGGACAGTCCGCTGGCCAGCATTAGCTTGAAGGGGATGGTGGTGCGAGAGACGGTCAGGGGCAGCCTGTGGAGGCCTGCGAATAAGACAACTTGTTTGGTGTCTTTTTACAAGGTTTCCAACCCCCCCCCCCATGACCAAATGTTCACTGAAATTTCTGTGCTAATTTACCAGTCAAATCTACCAAAATGGGTAAAGCGGAACTTAAACAGGTGCTCCTTCCTCCAAGTTCACATGATTTTTTTTTTAAAAAGGAGACACGCGGCCGCGGAAATGCTGGAATATGGAGGCATAGGCGAGAACAACGTTTCTCGCAGCAGTCTTACGGGAACTCTGTACTTCGCTACACGCTTATTCCGTATTCAAAAACTTTCCAAGACTCGGAAAACTCTTTCCAAATCCCATGGCTTTTCCCAGGTTTATAATGACTGCAGGCAATAATTCATAAATGGACAACAAATTAAAAAAAACATTAAAAAAAAAAAAAAAAAATCAACAATGCTTCATCCCAAACTATGAAGCGTGAAAGCGGTACAACCCAATATTATTCTAGGAGGACACACATATTGGTATTGATTGGCTTCACCGCAGACGCGCCTAGTCTGCAGAAATGGAGATCTCGGACCTCCAGCGCAGACAGGGGTTGGTAGCAGAAAAAAAAATTAAAAATAAAGCAAAAGGAGGAGAGATGCTATCTGCAGGACCACCTTGTTTGTGTTGGGGGGAGGGGGGGGCCCGAGGGCGTGCGACCTCCAGAAAAAGGGCGTGTCCCCTCGGCCCCTGGGGGGCCTCTACTCCCCTCCTGTCCCCTCGTTGCCTTCCGGAGAGAATTGTGCTCTTTCTATCTGAGGAAGAAAGACCAGCCCACGGGGAAACGGGGGAACACACCTAACCGAGAAGCCGGTCAGACTCTTGGCAGTAAAAGCAACAAAAACTTTAAATTGTTCGGCCAAATGGCCTCCTACGGTGCTCTTTTGTGGACAGAGTTATAATGTTTATACAATCTGACCGGGATCGACTGACCGAATGCTCGGATGAGCTCCCTCTGGACGGCCCAGGTCAGCATGTTGATGAGGCAGGCGGAGGTAAGGCCAGCGAACAGCACGTTGTAGAGGAACACGATGTAGAAGTTGCCCAGCCAGTTGTACCGGCCGTAGTCCCCGAGCAGATCGAACCTTGTGATTCCTGGTGAGACCAACAGAATCCGGAACATGCCATAGCTTACATCAGCGTGATCACCGACGGACGGAACACAACAGGTCGGTCTGTTACAGAAAACCTTCACGGTTCACTTTTCTGGGGGAAGTCGGGCGCCCTCTAGTGGCCACATGCAGCAACAGGCACTGAAAAAAAAAAACGGGGTTTACCCAGGGTGCGAGAGAAGACCGGCAGCGCCGAGCTCAGCACGAGGAGAGACACGCAGTTCCCGATGATCTGAGGAGAGTGGTGCACACACACATCAGGCAGGCAGGCCGGCGGACGTAAACCCGAACTATCTAGGCATCTATCGGTGGCGCATACCCGTGTGAGGTTGGTGTCCTGGGCGCGAGGCAGCAGGCCGGCGAACAGAGGGGAGCTGTAGAAACCCACAACGGACGACACCATCAGGTACCTGACGCGGGGTCAAGGGTCAAAGTAATCCTACTGACAAAGGCAAGCCTTCGTGATGTGTGCCGTAGCCTTAACGGACACGTGGGCGAAGGATACAGGATGAGGGCCACCTGCACCGCGGCTCCTAGCGAGCCGAACATGGAGGAGGCGGTCATTCCCAGACGAGGGTCCTTTAACACACACACACACACACACACACACATATATAGCAAAGTCAGTCATTTATCAAAGATCCTCCCGCCCGACAACATGCATCTTACGCAAGTTTACACGTTTTTTTATTCGTCGGCAGAAATCATTTTTATATATTTTGTTTTTGATGTTAGAAGTGACCATTTAGCAATAATGGACACAAGGGGGCGATGTAAAATCTCCGTCAGAAGAGTAATTTGCTGAGCCTGCGCCGAGGCCCATAAGAATCAGACCAGACCCCGGCCTGACCTGCACGGCTTTTTAAAAGCCCGGCGCTACGAGCACCAGACTAAGCGGGAAAGGAGATGTGTGGCGAAATGAGCTGGTTTAAAATATTTACATTTACCAGACGCCCTTATCCAGAGCGACTTACAACTAGTAGTTACAGGGACAGTCCCCCCTGGAGACACTCAGGGTTAAAAGTGGGGTTTGAACCTGGGTCTTCTGGCTCATAGGCTAGTGTGTTACCCGCTAGGCTACTACCACCCTTAAAAATATGATTTTCAGTTTCACCTCCTCAGCATCCATCCATTAATTAATTAAAATTAATCACCTGACGACGGTGGCCAGGAATAGCAAATAAAGTTAACATTTCATTTAAAAAAAATTTAATTAAATAAAATTTACGACATGCGAAACACTTACCAATCGCCAAAACCAATTTACAAGCAGCGAATCACATGGAGAGGATAGGTACTCCAGACTGGATGACCAGACCCGAATAAATGATAGAAATGGAGCCCAAATGGTTGGGGACCAAGATTTACCTCCATTCCCCTGGGCATGGCCGTCTCGTCAAAGAGAAGCTCCAGCACGTGGAAACACACCGACAGCACACACATCACCTGAGGAAGAGGAAGACCACTGCTCAGAGGGCCGGGGACGGTGAACAGGGGGCCAAAACAGATGTCAAAAAGCGCTGCCTTACGGTCAGAGCCAACAGCAGAAACATGGCCAGCGGGTAGCCCAGGTTCCGTTGCCATGGGGATGCTTTCTTCCTCGACTCTGGGGTTCGGATGGGAAGAATAAATGAGTATTCGCGGTCAGTTTAACTAGTACTTTGCTCGCGTGGACTCCCATGCTCACCCAAAGCAACGCGTTTGGCCTGGACGCTGTAGAACTGCCGCCTCACGGCCTCCATGTTGAAGTCCAGCCAGCAGGACGTTTTGTCTGCGATTATAGAGAACGCGAAGAGCAATAAATCTAACGGCAAAAGTAACGGTTTTCTTTTTACCCCCGAATACCAAGCAGTGGCGCAGTCCAAACGTACTGCTGAGCTTCCTGGACAGCGAGGCCTCCTCAAAGACGGCACAGCTCATCGACTCCTCCACATTCTCCAGCAGCTTCAGAGCAGAAGGAAGGAGAAAAAGGTCCAACACACAGCATCTCTAGAACCTTAAGGCCTCAAATCTTGTTGAGGCCAGTTTACTTCCTAGACAGAGACTCACCCGAGGCTTGACCAGCAGACTTCCTGTGATGCTGAACATGCGCGACAAGCCAAAGGGCGTAAAGACTGCAGACGGAGAAAGAAGGGGTGCACGAGGTCCGTTATTTGGAACCCCAGGGGGACGCAGACCCAGGACACTCAGGATACTCACGTAAGAGCATCAGCACTCCAAACAACGATATGCCGGAGTAGAGGTAGGGCAGGTAGTACTCCCACAGGTCTGAGAACAGACAGGCGTTACTTCATCACATACTCGTACCGTACCAGGCAAAGGGCACCAATACTAAACGCTGAACGTCTATCAACAAACCTAAAGCCCCCTAATATCAAACAGTGATTTACCTAAAGCGTTTATTGCAGATTTTTCATTGAATAAATGACATGTATACAGAAAGAGAGTTGGGCGAGACCAACCTACAGTCTTCTGAACATTATTCACACTTTCACTTCTTAAAAATCAATATTAGGTGGAAAACGGAAAAACCTAAAAGTTTGGTACAGTCCTGTATACACACACAACTGGTAAAATAACAAAAACGAAACCGTACGGCACCGACCGTAGAGGCTCTCTCTGGCCGTGTCGTCATTCAGCAGAGCCGACGCCACCCACACCATGCCCAGCACCAACAGACTCAGGAGCAGCAGCATCACCGCCGTCTCGTACACCCGCGACATCACGCCCTGCGCCGCGTCACAGCATTTTCAATCCCTCGTCTTTATAAACTGCGGTGCGCGCAAGCAGAAAGAGAAGTACCTTTTTGGAACCTGCGAAGCCTTCAGACTCTGTGAAGAAGTAGGCAAAAGGCATGAGGAAGACTAGGGAGAGGTTGGAGAAGAGGAAGACGAGGTTCCACAAGCCTGGGGGGGAGGAAAACAGTCGTAAATTAAAAAAAAAAAGTCAATCAAAACGAAATAAATAAAGACAAAAGCTTGCTATTACATTTTTTATTATTACAGAGAGCATGTACATGCTGAAGGAGTCAGAGGCAGTGACTCCCATTCACTTTGCACCACTGAACCGAATTGCTTGTGATGGAAAATTTGTAAAAAAAATTAACTTCTCAAACACGGAATCAAATCCACTTATGCAAAATTGCCTAAAGCATTAGCCAGTCAACCAGATTTATTGCAAGTTAAGCAGTTAGGTTGTTCAAGCAGACTTGTAACATCTGCTTTAAAGTGAAAGTGAAGTGATTGTCATTGTGAAACACTGCAGCACAGCACACAGTGACACAACGAAATGTGTCCTCTGTATTTAACAATCACCCTTGGTGAGCAGTGAGTTCAGGGATTTGAACTGGCAACCATCTAATTACGGGTCAGGAGGCCAAGCACGGAATAAACAAGCCAATCAAACCCATTTATGCAAATAACCCCAAAGCATTGGCCAATCAGTCAGATTTAGTGCGGGTCAAACAGCTATGTGGTTGCCTGTCTTTGAGCGAAGCTGTCATTTTAGTTTTTCTATTAGTCTTAGTCACGTCCAGAGTCATTTTAGTCTCATCAAATTTGACTAAAACTAGACTAAAGTAAATTCTGACTGCTCAGACCTTTTGTCAAAGAAAATTGTATTTTAGTCTCTTTAAGTAATGCAATTCTATTCAAACCCAGCCAATATAAAATAAGTACCTAGCAGAACAAACAAAAACTCCATTTTCGTTTCATAATGTTTCTTATTTGTATATTATTGTTACCTTAAAGACTCAAGAATACACTACATCCATTCCAGTGGACTCCCCTAACCATATATCCATGACCAACCACAAGCCTTCTGAAATCTAAATTACGGCATAAACAAGGAAACAGAAATACTGCATAATAATAATTACACTATTAAACATGGGGAAATAAAGTCTTGGCTCATTCTAGTCAACGTGATTTTAGTCTAGTTTTTATTTTGTAAGCCACATTTAGTCTTGTTTTTTAAGTCAACAATATTACGATTTATTTAATTAGTTATGGTCACATGACCAGCATTTACGTCTTCTCAGTCACGTCACAGAGGTTCATTGACTAAGATATTTCATCACATTCCAAATTAGTTGACAAAAACACTCATTGCAAGCAAAAAACAGCTGGTTGCTGCTCCTGTGCTCCCTGCACAGCAGACATGTCCAGAACTGTTTTTAACCAGCTGGCTGAAGGGTCCAGAAGATATTTCTGCCATACATGGTAGTTGTGCAGTCAGACGCAGGCTAGTTAAGAAAGGGTTGGAAGAAAAGGATAATATCTGTGGAGTGGCCGTTCTGATAACCCCATGCTGACCCCAAGCACAGAACCCACCTGACTTTTCCTGACCCACTCAAATTGCTATTTAAATTCCACAGATTACACAGGCACCATGAGCTCTCCATGTACATTGCAAAAATATGTATATAATAATATCAATCCCTGACCAGTGACAGCGGTGGCCTAGCGGTTAAGGAAGCGGCCCCGTAATCAGAAGGTTGCTGGTTCAAATCCCCATCCGCCAAGGTGCCACTGAGGTGCCACTAAGCAAGGCACCGTCCCCACACACTGCTCCCCGGGCCCCTGTCATGGCTGCCCACTGTTCACTTAGGGTTAAATGGTGATGGGTTAAATGCAGAGGACAAATTGTGTGCACTGTGTGCTGTGTATCACATGTGACAAATCACTTCACTTTGTACTTTTGTAGACTGTGTGAGTCTACTGCGCTCTCAGCAGGTATGAAAAGTGGCCGCTTCACGCATCTGAATTCCACATTTTATTACTTCCCAGGCCAGTACAGAATCTGCATAATTCAACCGCACCATTAGCGGCAACTCGGCGTAGGCGGGTCTGATTAACGACCTCCGTAAGTGCAGTGGAGTGGACTGGTTGGGAAAACCGCGGTGATCCCGCAGAAGCGCTGAGTGGTCTGTTGGCATGAGCGCGTGGGGGAGGGGGGGGGACGCACCGTGTATCAGCGAGCCGTTCAGCCACTGCATGTAGTAGTTCTGCGGGAAGGCGAGGAGGACCTCGTTGGACAGGATGGAGATGGGGAGCAGGAGAACCGCACACGCGGCCACAGACAGGGTGAACGTGCACAGCCACAAGCTTGGCGGGGGGGGGGAGAAGAAGAGAGAAGCGAGTAAAACGCCGAGCGATAAGCACGGACGCCACGGTGGACGGTCAAAGGGCAAAGCCTACCCTGATAACGGTGTTCTGCAATAGACAAGATAAAACTGCTGCCGAACACACAGTGTGTTACTGACAAAAACCAAAAGCACTTAGAGGACACTTACGCAATTTTGTTGACTGTAGCGTCTTCAATGTCATCTGTGGGGGGGATAAATTAGACAGACATGAAGGAAAAAACCTAAAAAGACAGGACAACAGCAGTACTGGAGGGAACTTAAACACACCCTGCTTTTTACCACACTGTGTTGGAATGCAGCAAAAAATTATCCGGAAAATGAATGAATGAATAAATAAATAAATAGATGTATGGATCAAAAATACCCATAAAACGTTGGAACATTTCCCCATCTGGTCCTTACAGCTTCTCTACAAAATAATGAGAGGACAGAGCACTGCCAATCGCAACCGTTGACTTCTCAGTCCTATGCAAATTTTGTGACTGGAACCATTATACATGTCTGGAAATGTTGCCCACTGTCCAACATCACGCTGCCTTGTGTACCTTTACCACGCTGCTGTCTATTAGGGGGGGGTAGGAGCCACACTGGCCTATAAACCAGAACCCCGAGTGTCTCCAGGGGGGGACGGTCCCTGTCACTACCAACTAAGGCGCTCTGGATAAGGGGGTCTGGTAAATGTGAGGTCAAAAGTCATGAACATGGATTCTGCTCTAAAACGGGAGTTCAGAGGACGTGGGGCAGGTAGTTATATTTAAGCCATCTTGGAACCACAAGGTTGAGTAACAGAGTCAACTGCAGTCCAATAAGAACCTGTTCTTCTAGCGATAACAGGCCGTTGGCAGTCGGCACCCTTCCACGAGACCTGCCAGTGAATATATTGAACGTTGCGCAATGAAATTCATCTGCAAGGCAAAAAAAAAAAAAAAAAAAAAAAAAAAAAAAAAAAAAAAAAAAAAAAAGGACGCCTGAACTGAGCCTGGGGACATCTGAGCATAGCAGACTGTCCCTGCACACAGAGGGCCAAGAGACGGGGAACAAAAAAAAAACCACAGGGAAGCTGACCGGAGACTCCAGCTGAACAGAGTCTGGTTGGCCAAAGGGACGCATCCGTCCCCGAAATGTCCCAGACTGACGGCGGCCAAGGTTACGCAACCAGTCCAATACAGAAAACCTATAAAGACGGTGAGCCGCACGTCCTGCATGTCCTTGCCCGAACCATTTGGTGCAATGTTGGCGATTCGGTTCTTCTGTACGGGGGACCCCTCATTTCTGCCCTCGCTCGCGTGACTGGGCCGCAGGCGGCTGCCGAGGGACGTCCACAACGGGCGTCTCGCGCGCCCCGCGGCACTCACCCGTGACGAACTCGGCATTCTTCTTGAAGTAGGTGAGGATGAAGTAGGACAGGATGTAGAGGTAGACGAAGAGCAGCACGCAGATCTGCCGGGAGGGAAGGGGGAGAAGGAACGTGAAAAACCGGCAGGCTGAGAACTTCCTTCTCGCTTTCACGGTCACCGAGCACACGAGGGCACAAAATTACTTTCGAGCCCCAACAAGATGTGCTCCGCTTTCAGCGAATATGCAGTTCTACACGACACCGACCGTATTGCAGTTGTGCTCGGTGCATAAATGAAGTAACTCTGCATGAATTTTACTCTATAATTAAACAGAAGGGCGAGTAATGCGAAGCCGCGGGTATCGGGATTATGGAACCCTCAGCACTAGAATATATATATAATAGTGAGAGAGGAAACCCCGCATCCGAAACCCGATTCACCGTTTCTTTTGAAGTGAAGCGATTGTCATTTTGATACACAGCAGCACGGTGCACACAGTGAAATTTGTCCTCTGCATTTAACCCATCGCCCTGAGTGAGCAGTGGGCGGCCATGACAGGCGCCCGGGGAGCAGTGTGTGGGGACGGTGCTTTGCTCAGTGGCACCTCAGTGGCAGATCGGGATTCGAACCGGCAACCTTCTGATTAAGGCGCTTCCTTAACCGCTAGGCCACCACTGCCCCAGAGGACTGAGGTTTGACCAGCGAGTACTGAAACGGGTCAGGCACGGGGCTCGTTCACTGCGGTAAGGTCAGGCATCCTCAGGATTTATACGTATCTACAAAAGGAGAAACAAAACCTACCCGTGCTGAGACGTGCAATTAGTTTAAAACGTGACGAGCCCAGCGATCGACTTCCTCATTCTGCCCGTCAAAGTCACAAATGTCATTAAAGATAGAGTTTCTGATCTTGTTTTCTCAAATTTGAAGTGAAATCGGGTCAATCTAATTTGCATATTTAGTGAGCATTCAAAAGAACTGCTCAACATAAAATCAAATTATCTTTCACGGAGCGCGTTCCTATTGTAAGGAACCAAAGCAGCCAAGAGAGACAGATGGAAGTGGAAGATTATCACTTCATCCCCACGGCGGTAGAGAAAGGGGGGTGAAACCTGCAGGCCGGAATTAGGGCAGCGAGTGACCTCCCCGTAAGGCGCCGCAGCGGTTGAGCTGTGCTCGTAACCTGGCCTTAAAACACACCGAAATCGGAGCGAGAAACACATCGTGCATCATATGATGTTCTCTATACAGGAAACAATTACGAGGTTACAGTCTTAGATCAACTTGCCAGGCGACTTCTGTGCATAAATTAGTGTACAAGCTCTATAAACCTCCTCACGGTCTCCAAAAGAAACGAGAACTACTTTTTAAACAGAATTCAAACGGAATTATTTAGGAATCAGAAACGTGAAACATGAATTTTATATCTTGGGGGCTGGGAAAATAAATAAATAAATAAATTGGACTTTTAACGTCCCCTTTTTTCAGTGACAATTCTCTAGTGTCAGAACATGGCAGAAGAGGAAGCAGGATCTTGGTGGGACAACCCCGACTGCCTCCACACTCCTGGGTCAGGGATTTGACACCCAGCGGGGGGCGTGGACACAATGGCCGTCAATATTTGATGGCGAGCGTAAGAGAAGTTTCACCTGCTTCATAAAGAGAGATTTATGGGTCCTCTCAGACCCCGACGGAGGTGGGAGGGGGACAGGAAGACAGATGAAGAGAGTGGGGCAGAGGACAGGACGCAGAAGTTCCGCCCCCCCAATGAGCAAACAGAGCAGAGTGGCTCTCCTGGGCAGTCCGCCCATCCGGTTTAACAAAAGTGGACATAACCGAGTCAGCATGTTTCACTCCTGAGGTCAACGTGTCTCAGGCCGCCATTGTAGCGGACAGGCTGGTCCAAATGCTGTGCCGTGTTGGACCTGGACTCGGGGCCCGGGGAGGACCCAAACAAACACTGTGCATGCTCAGATGAGGGGGTGGGGCTGGGTGTGACCCACTTTAGGGTGTCTTCTTCTGACCAATCAGGAGCTGCGAAGTTCAGAAACCGTTTTTCTGGAGGACGTGACAGCTGAAAAATCCAAGCCAACCAAATGGAGTCACTTCGAATAACGCCAGAGCTTTCTCCCTGCTGACTGGTCAGATTTATCGCCGCAGCAACAACCAACGTAAATACAGGAACACGAACGAAGTCGATTTACGAGATTTTATATTATAATTTTCATGCATTTACCACTTTAGGTCAAACATGCTTTTTGAAAACGTAGCGCGGTTGCGTCTTGAAAATACGCTGATGCGCTGGGAGTCGCCGAAGGCGAATAGCAAGACAACACAGGAGGTTGCGAACATTGATTACACGGAACGGTCAAGACGTTATTGACATTTACCCATAATTCACTGTTCCCTAATCGTGGGATAGTGTTTGGTACGCCCACCTCTTTTTGTTGGTCTCAATGCGGTCGGGCAGTGGTGGTCCTAGCGGTTAAGGAAGCGGCCCCGTAACAGAAGGTTGCCGGTTCGAATCCGGACCTGCCAAGGTGCCACCGTCCCCACACACTGCTCCCCGGGCACCTGTCATGGCTGCCCACTGCTCACTCAGGGTGGTGGGTTAAATGCAGAGGACAAATTTCACTGTGTGCACCGTGTGCTGTGTATCACAATCACTTCACTTGCCTTGTTTTTAAAAATGAAGTTGAGCTCGATTGAAGCGCACTAAAGCCTGTAGGTGTGAAAGCACCCTTAAAAAAAAAAAAAAAAAAAAAAAAAAAAAAAAAAAAAAAAAAAACACCCCCACCCCCTAAAGTAACCAAAGACAAACAAGAGAACAATAGACCAAGCTGTGGTAAATACACAAAAGCTGGGTCTTAACAGCAGGAATTTGGTCCATGTGACTCTCAGATGACGGCCAGACTGACACTCGCGTCCTTCTCCGACTTACGGGAGCGAAAGGGGAACAAGAAAAATGTCTTTTCCTCCTTCACTTCATTCACCGCACGACATAGGAAGGCGATTTCACGGCGTACTTCACCCAGGACCGCCCTACATTAGATAACATAATCTACCGAGTCACAGTTTAATGGGACAGAACATTCGAACATCGGAACTAACGTCTGAATCACGATCACCGTACAAAAACAGCCTTCAGCAGACAGAACTGGTGATTTTCTTAAAAAAAAAAAAAAAAAAAAAAAACATTTACTAAACATTTACATATATATTTACAGCATTTACCAGACGCCCTTATCCAGAGCGCCTTACAGTCAGTAGTTACAGGGACAGTCCCCCGGGGTTTGAACCTGGGTCTTCTGGTTCACAGGCGAGTGTGTTACCCACTAGGCCACTACCACTAATCTCGTGGAAGGATACCCCCAAAGCACTTCCGTTCCAAGGCAATTCTACAAAACACGAAGCAAATGCACGTGAACTTTTTTACTTCTCACACACCATTAGCGAACAGAAATGATTTTGGGAATCCGAACAGGCCTGAAACTGAAAAGGTTTTGTATGATTTAATATAAGAAAAAAAAAAACGTAAAAAAGCTGTAAAAAACCGAGAGCACGTCACATCTGGTCTGAAACCGGGGGGCAAATTTCAGATCAATAACCTGGAGTGCTGGAAACCCTCCTTTCCGGGAATGATTAGCCCGCATCCTATACGAGCTTTTCCCCTCCATCAGCTTTTCAGGGAAGGGCGGGAGGCACAAATCTACTAAGCGTTTTAAAAAAAACGATCGTACAACTTCATTGTTCGGTCAACAGTTCATTCCCTTGATGTAAATCACTGGCTGCTAACAGGTGCTTACAAATTAAATATTAATTCTGCACAGGACAGCCAGACAAAGTCAAAGAAATTAAATCCAAAAAACAAGAACAAAGGGCTTTTAAATGTGAAATATACCAGTCACTCTGAACACAATAAAAAAAAACATTTATATTGTTATATTGTTAATGCACGATCCATGGTGGGACGTTGGATTATGTAGAGGACGGGACAGCCCTGTACGGGGACAGTGCCGCGTTGTAACGCCGCTCGGGTCTGAAGTTCACTTCAAAGCTGTCCGGCGGACAAGAAATTATTACAGCCGGCTCCCTCGCCCAGTCCACCCCACAGATCAGGTAATGTGTCCCCCCGCACCTCGGGACACCATCTGACTCGCCCAGTCCACCCCAGAGATCAGGTAATCTGGGTGGTAGTAGCCTAGTGAGTAACACACTCGCCTATGAACCAGAAGTCCCAGGTTCAAATCCTGCTTATTACCATTGTTTCCCTGAGCAAGACACTTAACCGTGAGTGTCTCCAGGGGGGGGGACTGTCCCTGTAACTACTGATTGTAAGTCGCTCTGGATAAGGGCGTCTGGTAAATGCTGTAAATGTAATCTGATGAAAGTTATGGTCAAAGGTCCACACTCCTGTCCCCCCAGGGTCTCCCACGACCCCCTACCTCGAGACACCTTCTCACTCGCCCAGTCCACCCCACAGATCAGGCAATCTGATTAAAGTTATAGTCAACAGTCCACACTGCTGTCCCCACCTCGGGACACCTCCTCCAAACGCCATGTCTGCGTAGCCACCGTTCACGGTCCACGTTTTAGACGCGTTTTGAGAGACATTCTGAGACAACCAGAAGACAGATTGACCGGGGGCGACTTACCACCGTCTCCCGGACGCGGTCGTGGAACAGCTGCTCCCGCACCGACACGTCGTCCGCCTCCATTCTCGGCGATCATCGCCCACGCGGCGGTCCATGGCGACGTTGACGAAGAGCTCCCCTCGCCCCGCCGGGCCCGCTCGGATCCTGCGACGGCGCTGCGCGTCGCCGCGGCCCCGGTTATAAACTCGCGGTCCGCCGCCGTCCGCGGGGCATGTGCGGTGGGCGGGGAGATGGGCGGGGCCGTTTTAAAAAGACTTCCACGAGTTCGAGCCGAAGAGGGGGCGGGCGGTACTTTAGGAACGCCCCCATGTGTTGAAGAAGGCAAGCGTTTTGAATTGATTGCCTCATCGTGATTGGCTAAAGAAAAAAAGTCCTACCGTGACGTGATTGGTAGATAACTTGTCACCGGGAAAGATGATTGGTTGGTAATAATTTAATGTTGGCTACATTAAAGACCATGGATGGGATGTAAATAGGTATGTAAATGTTGCAAATCTTGCATATGCAAATGATATATGTAAAATCATTTCTTTTTTTTATTTTTTATTTGACTTGCTGAAATGATCTAGTGAACCTTTGAAGGAACAACGCTCCAGAAGATACCGATCTGACCTGGACTTTATATCAAAGCTGAATCCAAAGTCCGCTTCGCGCCACGAGATCAGCGCGGAAGCCGAATTCACGGCTGGGTGAGTTTGTCTGAACGACCAATTGTACTGAAAATGATTTTTGAATCAACACAGAACGGTGGATTAATGCGAGCGCGTGGATTTTTATCAGCCTTTTTTATTCATTGCGTAAAATTCAAAACCACTCACCGAAATAAGACTGCGTAGATTTTCTTTGATCAAAAGTTTGACTTCGTAATTTTGAACACTTGAATCATTTTCCAGGGTTCATTGAACATTTACTGCGCCGCCAGAATTGGTCAAGTTGACAGATGTCACCATGGCTAAGAAGCTCATGGTCACTTATGCTTTGTGGGCGATGGGTGGACCCTTGGGGCTCCATCACTTGTACTTAGGAAGAGACAGCCACGCCCTTCTCTGGATGCTCACGATGGGGGGCTTCGGAATGGGGTGGGCTAGAGAGTTCTTCCGAATCCCGTCGTACGTCAGCGAAGCCAATCAGGAGGCCAAGGGAAAGAGGAGACGACCCTCCACCGAAACGCCCCCGCCCGCCAGCCCCGCCCGGTTCGCCGGCCAGGTGTGTGTCGGCGTTTACTTTGGGACGGTGGCCCTGGTGGGCCTGAACTCGCTCGACTACTTCTACCTGATCGTCCTGCCGCTGAGCGTCGGCGCCGGCGTGCACCTGGTGTCCAACGTCGGCTCCCAGACGTCGGATCTGCGGAGGACCCTCGCCGCGTGCCTGGTCACGTCCCCGGTGTTCTACGGCAGCAAGCTCTCCCCCCTGCCCATCAGCCTGGCGGCCAGCGTCGCTGCTGCACAGCACCGGAGGTTCAAGCCCCCGCGGCCGGCCGGGACTCCGCCCGAGCCGCTGTGTAAGGCCCGCTTTCCTGTCTTAACTTTACTTTACTTTACTGGGAAGACGCTTTTCTCCAAAGCGACCTACAAGAAGACTCCAGCAATTCTCATTCGGTTTCTATAGATTTTGAGTTACAAAACTAAGAGCCCTGAGAAGGCCCAACTTGTCAAGAATAGAACATGCTCGGGAATTGTTAAGTGCTAGACGAATATGAAAGTAAAAGTGAAGTGATTGTCACACGTGATACACAGCAGCACAGCACACAGTGAAATTTGTCCTCTGCATTTAACCCATCACCCTGAGTGAACAGTGGGCAGCCATGACAGGCGCCCGGGGAGCAGTGTGTGGGGACGGTACTTTGCTCGGTGGCACCTTCTGATCGAACCGGCAACCTTCTGATTACGGGGGCGCTTCCTTAACCACTAGGCCACCACTGCCCCTATATATTTTATTTAATTTTGTGAGTGTGTGTGTGTGTGTGTGTTAGACTCGTTTGAAGTGGTACATTTACGGTATTTATCAGACACCCTTATCCAGAGCGACTTACAATCAGTAAGGGATTTCTTACAATCAGGGACAGTCTCCCAGGAGCAATTTAGGGTTAAGTGTTTTGCTCAGGGACACGATGGTAGTAAGCGGGATTTGAACCTGGGTCTTCTGGTTCATAGGCGAGTGTGTTACCCACTAGGCTACTTCCACCCTGTCTAGAACCACCCTAGTCTCGAATGGAGCAGCCAGGGACGACAAAGGAGAACAGAGTCGGAACTATCTCCTGCTAGGCCCTCGTGCCTTCCTGTTTCTAATCCTCTGTCCCCTTCCTCCCAGTTCCTCGCCTCTACCGCCTGAGCCTGGCGTTGATGGCGTTCTCTGCTCCCCTCGGATACTGCGTCTTCCACAACACCACCGCCACACTGTACTACGCGTCGGACTGCGTTGCCGCCGTGCTGAACGCGCTCTGGTTCCTCCCGTGGCTCAGGGGGGCTCTGGAGTACTGCCTGCTGTTGCCGTACAGGGTGCTGCGTGCGGTGACGGGGGGCGTGGGGTACAGCGAAGAGGCCTGGAGGAAGGTGCTGGAAATTCTGCTGCAGGAGTACAGCGAGCGGGAAAAAGAGGCTCTGAAGGTACAGCGGGACAACCGCCATTTACATTTACAGCATTTACCAGATGCTGACTTACAGTCAGTATTTACAGGGACAGTCCCCCCCCTGGAGACACTCAGGGTTAAGTGTCCTGCTCAGGGACACGATGGTAGTAAGTGGGGTTCGAACCTGGGTCTTCTGGTTCACAGGCGAGTGTGTTACCCACTAGGCCACCACCACCCTAGGTGGGGGGGGGTTCTCTGACGAGAGGTTATTAACACCCTTACGACACACGGATGGATGGACACGTCCATCCCTTACGACACTTACATTTACATTTAAGTCATGTGGCAGACGCCCTTATCCAGAGCGACTTACAACGTGCTTCCATGTTACCATGGTTGAAGAGATCAGTTCTGGTTCACTAGGACCCCCAACTATGAATACAATCTTTTTATTCACTCTGTTCTAGTTTCTATAAATAGGTTAGACAATAAGAAGGTTACAAGTTCATCTAAATATTCTCTAAAGAGGAAGGTCTTGAGCTGCCGTGTGAAGATACTCAGTGACTGAGCTGTTCTGACCTCGAGGGGTAGTTTATTCCACCACGAAGGGGCACCGAGGTGCAGTGCGAGGTGTAATAAGGGCTGTGAGGTAGGACGGTGCTACTCCATGTTTGAAGATCAAGGTTTAAGATCAGTCGTGCTGCTGCATTTTGTATGAGTTGTAGAGGTCGGATGGTACATAGAGGAAGACCAGCTAGAAGGGAGTTACAGTAATCCAGTCTTGAGATTACTAAGGACTGAACCAGGATCTGGGGGTCACGACACTGTTGGACAACGTCTCCCACCCCATGCGGGAAGCTCTGACAGCACTGAGCAGCTCCTTCAGTGGCGGGCTGCTGCACCCACGATGTGGGAAGGAGAGGTTCAGAAGGTCTTTTCTTCCAACCGCTGTCAGACTCTATAACAAAGACCTCACCGTTGACCACACACACACACACAGACAAACACACACACACATCAAATTCACCATGGTAATTACCAACTGTACAGGTTTACCCATTGTACATGTGTAAATACCGATTGTACATTGTGTAGATAAATACATATATTTGCTGCTCTTACCTTTGGTTCTATCCACTTTCTGCCGTGACAATGCAATTTCCCACTTGTGGGACTAATAAAGGTTTATCTTATCTTATCTTATCTTATCTTATTGTATTTTTTTTCCCGGTGTTCCAGGTGTTGTCTGCCGGTGAAGACGCCACTTTCGAACAGATCACCCACCAGTACAGAGAGCTGATTAAGACTTGGCACCCCGACCACAACCCAGACAAGCCACTGGAGGCCCAGCAGACGTTCATTAAGATCCAGGAGGCGTACGAAACGCTGCTCCGGAAAAAACGGCGCCATCGGGGCAAATGATCAGTGACGTTTAAACGTGTCTCATTTTTCCCAACAGGCAGTTTTGGCAGCCGGTGGTAAAACCAAAGCTTCTTTCATGGCCCCCCAGTCTGCTACGTGCTGCCATCTGGTGGCTAAGCAGGAAACGGCGGGATATTTTTCTCCAGTTTACGTTGCCGGTTATTACATTCATGGAAGGGTGACGATTCAGTTGCAACGTTGCAATGTAAAATAGTGGAAATTAATAAATGTCGAAATGAGCGTGTAAGCTGGGCTTATTGATATAATTTACATTTACAGCATTTATCAGACGCCCTTATCCAGAGCGACTTACAATCAGTAGTTACAGGGACAGTCCCCCCCTGGAGACACTCAGGGTTAAGTGTCTTGCTCAGGGACACGATGGTAGTAAGTGGGGTTTGAACCTGGGTCTTCTGGTCCATAGGCGAGCGTGTTACCCACTAGGCTACTACCACCTTGTATATAATCAGCAAACGACGCAATAAAAAATGTCATCTTCCCAACAACAAAGGTGACATTGGTCAGGAGAAGATTGTGAAAAAGTGTAAAAAAATAAAATAAAAATAACACACACACAAATAATAATGTTTACAAAGCGAAAGCGGCAATAATTTCACACGGATGTCTAGAGATGCAGAGAAGAACTGGGTGTCGGTCTCTCCCAACTCTGTAAACTAACGAATTATCCACTATTTTATTTATTTTATTTCAATAATAATATTAATAATATTTTACTTCTGTATCCGTCCGTCTTGTGTAAGGAAGCGGACTCGGTATGAGAAGGTCGCCGGTTCGAACCCCGAACCGCCAAGGTGCCACACGCTGCCTGTCATGGTGCCCGCTGCTCACCAAGGGTGGCGTGTTAAATACAGAGGACACGTGTCACCGTGTCGCCGTGCTGCAGGGTCACTCTTATTCTCGGCCGAATTCCCTGGAATCGACGCGTTCGGCGATCGCCGCGGATCGGCCGTCTCGGCGCTCGGCTGGTCGCGCCTGTATCCCGGCGTGGGCCCGGAAGTTGTTTGGGATTCCAGGCGAAAGATCCCGGAGATGCTGCCCTCGCCGGAGAGAAGCGACGGACGCGCAGCGGAGTAGGAGCGGCCCCGAGCGCGGTCGGCCGCCAGGTGAGACGCGACACCCCGCCGCGGGGCGCAGGGGCGGCGCCGGGCGCCGTTTTGTGCGCGATCGACGGCATCCGTCGGCCGCTGTGGGTACCATAGCAACGCCGACGGCTCGCGCGAAACATTATTCCCGCCGTGGCGCGTCGCCGCGGCGCGTCGCGTCCTTCCCGTCGCTCGACGGGTGCCGGACGCGGCGGCCGCGCCGCGTTAGCTACGCGGGGATTCGGTTAGCCTGCTGGCGGCGCCAGTCGGGCGAAGTTGCCGCGGCGACGCGCTCCTGCGTCGAGTCGCCGTCCGGCGGGCCGCTCGCGTCGCCTGTTGCTCGTCCCCCCCCCCCCCCCCCCCCCCCGGTCTCCTGTCACCCGGCCTCGGCGGCCGACGTCCCCGCGATCGTGTGCGATTCGACAGAAGGACAAAAAAAATAAAAACAAAACAAAAATTATTACAAAAAAAAAACGCGCACGTGATATTTACGGGGGCCCGTGACCTCTGACCTCGGGTCTCCGGCGCACCCCGGGGGAGGAGGAGATCGAGCTCGATGAAGTTCCCCGAGATATTACTCGGCAGGAGGGAGCGGACGTTGTAGCTTCGATCAATAATTCAGCGTTTTTTTTTCCCCTCTTGCGCTCAGGTGCCGCAGTGTGAGTTTAAAGTTGACCGTAATGGATCATTCTGGGGTTTATTCTTCTCTCTACTCGCTCATTTCTCTCCTCGTTTTATTTATTTGCAGTCAGCTGGTGTGAGGATGAATGCTGATGACTGCAATGGCAGATCTTATATGTCTGGTAAGTTATAAACCCCAAAAAAGCACCTTCATTCTGGCTTGTTTACATTTTGTTATTATATATATATATATATATATATATATATATATATATATATATATATATATATATATATATATGTATATATATATATGTGTAGCCTACAACTTTGACCATTTTTATGTTCAATAAGTAAATCAATGTTATGATATTGTATTTTACTTTAGTATTTTTCTCTTCTTTCGAAGTTGCTGGGCAGGGCCATATATGCTTTGATCAAAATTTCTTGGCTGAAGTATCAACAATTTAAAACAATTATTTTACATTAATACAGCTGTGGGGATAAAAGAGACAGCAGAATCATTATCTTTTTCATTTGGTGATCTTTGTAAGAATATGTTCTTTTGACTCCTCAATAGCCTACTGATCACATTTGAATCGAAAAATCCTTTTTTCATCAAGTGCTGAAGAAAGGAAAGTGGCGGCTGCGTTATGTGATGTGTGTTGTCGTGCGCAGGCAGCGGAGACTCGTCTACGGAGCGGGAGTTTTTCGCAGGGTTGAGAGGTCCCACCGTCAGCACCCCGAACAGCCAACACTCCTCTCCCAGTCGCTCCCTTAGTGGTCAGTGCACCCTTTTGTCTGTGCTCTGCTTCCACCACCCTATGGGCTACATAATTTATGAGTCCGTTGAATCGGTGTGGACACTTTTAACCGGGAACGGATGTCGGGACGGCTCGATGGATAAGCGAGCGGTGTAAAGAATATTAATGTCTGTTCATGAACGTTTTTTTTGAGCGACCGCTGGGCATTTTCCTACCTTCTCGCCTCAGCAAATTCTATCAAGGTGGAGCTCTACAGCGATGAGGAGCAAGGGGGCGCTCCGCCCGCAGAGAGGAGAGGGGACGAGAGGGACGACGGCTGGAGGGACGAGAAGGGCGACGCCGGGGAGGAAGGGGCGAGGGGCCTGGCCGGCGGCGGCTACGGCGAAATGGCCAGCCCGGAGTCGGCCTCGCCCGGGCCCATCCGGCTGCCCAACGGCAAGCTGAAGTGCGACGTGTGCGGCATGATCTGCATCGGGCCCAACGTGCTCATGGTGCACAAGCGCAGCCACACAGGTGAGGCGTCAAACCGGAGCCTACCATGCCAGAATGAACTTGTCCCTTCGTCCTAATACCACCGCCGGTCGTTTGTAGTATTACGCAGTAACGTTCCGAAGTTTTCGGCAATTGAGAAAAAAACAAAAAAGTTAAAATAGTTATTTACATTTACGGCATTTACCAGACGCCCGCATCCAGAGCGACGTACAATCAGTAGTTACAGGGACAGTCCCCCCCTGGAGACACTCAGGGTTAAGTGTCCTGCTCAGGGACACGATGGTAGTAAGTGGGGTTTGAACCTGGGTCTGGCAGCTTCGGTGCCGTTATCTTTAATTGTATTAGTGCACAATACATTTTATTAATGTGTTGATACGCCTCCTCTACGTTTGATCGGCAGCCGAAGCTCCTGATTGGTGGGTTTTTTTTCACGCCCGTTTAACGGTTCCCCCCTTTTGGGCGGTCGAGCGTGTGCCGTGCCTGTGCAGATGCGGCGCGCCTACGTGTGATGATTGAAAGCAGGGTGTGCGGTGGACGTGTGTGTCCCCACAGGGGAGCGTCCGTTCCAGTGCAACCAGTGCGGAGCGTCCTTCACGCAGAAGGGCAACCTGTTGCGCCACATCAAGCTGCACTCTGGGGAGAAGCCCTTCAAGTGCCCCTTCTGTAACTACGCCTGCCGCCGGCGCGACGCCCTGACGGGGCACCTCCGCACCCACTCGGGTGAGTCCGGCCCCGCCCTGCCCCGCCCACGCAGAGGAAGCTGAACGTCTGTAGTCGCGAGCCCCCGCCGCACCAGGCGGCTGACATTTAAAAAGTCGTGAAAACAGGAAATCCTGCTTTCATTTCACATTGATACACGTTTACGGGGTCGTGGCTCTCGGGGCGGGGCGGGTTCGGGGAAACGGAACGTCGCGGAATTACAGTGAAATGACGCGGTTCCGTAGTTCCCCCGAACGTACATTTTACATTTACAGCATTTACCAGACGCCCTTATCCAGAGCGACTTACAACCAGTAGTTACAGGGACAGTCCCCCCCCCAAGTGTCCTGCTCTGGGACACGATGGTAGTAAGCGGGGTTCGAACTGTGGTCTTCTGGGACGGCGGTGGCCCTAGCGGTTAAAGGAAGCGGCCCCGTAATCAGAAGGTTGCCGGTTCGTATCCCGATCCGCCAAGTTACTGTCCCCACACGCTGCTCCCCGGGCGCCTGTCATCACCAAGCGTGATGGTTAAATGCAGAGGACACGTTTCGTTGTGTCACCGTGTGCTGTGCTGCAGTGTCTCACAATGACCATCACTTCACAAATGTAATTTGGTTCGTACGCGAGTGTGTTACCCGCTAGGCCACCACCACCCCAAACGTCACAGATGGTCAGCATGTGACAAGTTTGTAGAGATTGTGGCGCCGTGTGGACGTCAGTAACGTGTCTCTCGTGTCCCTCGACGCAGTGTCCTCGCCCACGGTGGGAAAGCCGTACAAGTGCAGCTACTGCGGCCGCAGCTACAAGCAGCTGAGCACGCTGGAGGAGCACCGCGAGAGGTGCCACAGCTACCTCCAGGGCCTGGACCGCCAGCCGGCGCACAGCACCCAGGCCGCGCAGGGTAGCCCGCCGCCGCCGTTAAAAGCCCCGCCCCGGCCGTCCCCGCGTCCCTTCTGACCGCTCCTGCTTTGCCCCTCAGGTGAGGACGCGAGGAACCTGGACGCGGTGGCCGACCCGCTGCTGCAGCCCTCGGCGGACAAGATGACGTTCATCGACCGGCTGGCCAACAGCATAACCAAACGGAAGAGGTCGACGCCCCAGAAGTTCCTGGGTAGGACGGGGGTCCCGGCGGCTGGGCGCGGGACGCAGGTTTGTCCCTGGACGCACTGACGTTCTTCTTCTCGTGTCTGCGTTTAGGGGAGAAGCACATGCGGCTCGGCCTGCCGGACGCACCGTACGAACTCGGCGCCGAGATGGACGCGGGCCGCGGCCTGCTCGCCGGCGACCCCGGCGTGGCGGGCCTGGCCGGCCGCTACGTGCGCGGCTCGCGGGGAGTGGCGGCGAGGGCGGCGAAGACACGCCCCTGCGCCTGCCGCCGGCCCACCCGTCCTGCCTGTCCGAGTTCGCGCCCGTCATCAGCTCCGTCTACTCGTCCCCCATCGCGCCGTCCCTGGCCCAGAGGCTGAACTGCGCCGGCGGCATCTCCGTGGCGGGGCTGCCGGGACGGGAGGCGGGCGAAGGCCACGAAGACGCGCCGGCCGGCCGCGGCCACGCGGCCGAGTCTCCCAGCAACGGGTGCCACGACTCCACCGACACGGAGAGCACGGCGGAGGAGCAGAGCGGCGTGGGCGCACCCGGGAACTCCAACCACCCCCACCACCATCACCACGGCGTCCGCACCCACCGCGACCGGCACGGCAGCCCCGGCCACGCCAAAGACACGGACCCGGAGGCGGAGAGAGAGAAGGAGCGCGCGCTGGCCGCGCCCCCCGCCGCTGGCCCCGGCTAAAGGCGGCAGCCCGCGGTCGCCGCCCTCCTCCTCCTCCGCCCCGTGCCGGGAGGCGCTGCAGGTGGTGGACGGGGACGGGCGGCCGGTGCGCTCCTTCCGCTGCGAGCACTGCCGCGTCCTCTTCCTGGACCACGTCATGTTCACCATCCACATGGGCTGCCACGGCTTCCGGCAACCCTTCGAGTGCAACATCTGCGGCCACCGCAGCCAGGACCGCTACGAGTTCTCCTCGCACATCGTCCGCGGGGAGCACCAGGTGGGCTGAGGGACGGGGTTCCGGGGGGGACGGGGGGACCATGCTGCTTCGGAGCGTCACGGCGTCCGCGTTTGATCTGCACCGGTTCGCTTTTTTTCCCACGTCGCTCTCCGGCGTTCGGACGAAGGAGGCGTTCCGGCGCGTCTCGTGCCGGGGGGGGGGGGGCCCTCGCGACCGCGCCCCCAAAATCAGCTCATTCGGCAAGATTCAGAAGTGCCTTCCTGCCCGGTTCACCTCTCCGGGCAGGAAACGCGCCGCTCGCTACGCCGCCACGGGAGTCGGGCCGCAAGTAGCCATACGCGTGGGAGCACACACACACACACACACACACACACACACACACACACGTGTTGCCTTAACGGCCGCTTTCCGTGTCCCCGCGACGAGCAGCTCGCTCTTGCGGGGTGGGACCCGGACGGTCATTTCGGTACCGATCGCCTCGTGCTCTGTTGCGTATTACCGGTCCGCGTTGCGGTTTTAGCGGGGCGGGGGACGTGTGAAGGACTGTTAGTTTTTGGTTCCCTTCCTTGTGCCTCGATTTCTGGTTTCCATGGCGAAAGTGCACATTTGATGGCGAGTGCTGCTGACCGAGAGAGAACCCGCCTTGAAGCTCGAGGCCTCGGACGAGCTCTTTCGCCGCTTCTCGTCCCGGCCATGCTCCGTCTCGGCGAAGGACTCCTTCTCTTGCTTTCGTCATTTTTATAAGGCCGAATCTCATGCCTCATCGCATTCGGAAGATCGAACCCGTAGACACTGGTGCAGATCAAACGGCCCGCCGCGTCGGGTGGTGATGCCGGTGAACCAGGGGGAGGGGCCATCACCTCTGTGGAGGTTTGCACTTTCTAACTCTGCTCAAATGTGAGAGTATTTTTCCAGTTTTTTTTTTTTTGTTTTTTATTAATTATTATTATTTTATTGCTGTTTTTTTTTTTTTTTTTTTTTTGCGCTGTTGGGACTGTTGGTTCTCTAAAGGCTTTAGGGTTTGGAGGCCGTCACGAGTGTATGACCGAGCTTCGGAACATTCTCTCTCTCTCTCTCTCTCTCTCGCTCTCTCTCTTCTTTTTCCTGAAATTGCTCTATTGCACTGATTTCTGATAAATGCTATTTAGAAAAGCAAGTTAACAATTTGATACGACAACATGTAGGTTCTAAAAACCAGTTTAAAAAAAAAAAAAAAAAAAAGAAAGTGTGTTTTTAAAAAATTCTATAAATGCTATTTTCCTAACGAAGGGGGCAAGAAAAAAAAAAAAAAAAAAGATGAGGCGGACGTCTCTCCCCTCGTGCAATTTTGGTGCTTGGCTGTTTTGTGTGAATTCTGCCATTTAACGATCAGATTTAACTTGTGTCCTGTTAGCTTTTCTCGTGTAGTAATAACATGATTTAACATGAACTTAATTTAATGCACCAAGGTACTTTTAATCCGAACGATGATCGCTGCTCGATTGGAGAAACCATCACACTTTTTACGCGGGACACGGTGGCCGAATTTTTGTACCGTCCTACCCAAAACCCAAAGTGTTGTGGCTTGTTTCATTGAGGACGTCTCTTGCACAAACCAGACATAATATATAATATATATATGAGCACCAAGGAATGCGTTTAGTTGAGATCAAAGATTTTATTTTTCAACTTTGTTTGTTACCAGCTTTTTGTAACGTGGACTGTGGTTTAGGGTCCTTGGGCTGTGCCGCGTGTGTCCCAAGGCCATTCGTCATGGTGGTCAGCTTTATCCCAAACCCTCGGTGCAATCCACCGGTCCGGTGAGTTGCACTTTGTTTCTTAAAGCACCCGGAGACCTCCAGACACGTTCGGGTCGCCGTGCACCAAGGGCGGAGAAGCGGGGCGCAAATGAGACCAAATCCAGTATTTCTCTTTTGAAGGTGGGTTGATTTCGAAGGCCGTGTGTCTTTCGTAGATGAGGAGTTTTCCGTCTCTTCTAACTGCAACACACATAAAGATGTACTTGAAGTTATTTAAACATATGTGATTAAACGTACGATGAAAATAAATGCACTTAATGGCTGAAAAGAAATGTATGTGTGTATATACATATATACCACGCGAGTGTGAGTGAGATGGTAGCATGTGTGCTCATCTGTGTACGGGATCTGGAACTGTGGAAACGTGTGGAAATTGAGTCACAAAAAAATATCCCATTCCTATAACCCCTGACCTTTTACCCTCTTTTTTTTACACCCCCCCCCCAATCCCATATACGTGTGACGAATTATTGATTTTATATATGAACTGTGAAGCAACTTTTAACAAGCGGCAACCGAGAAAGAGAAGGGGAGACGGGGCGCGTGGCGTGTCAGTCCCTGCACTTACATACTTGGGCTTTCTTCTGGGTTCAATGTTTTTAAATATTTTGTGAGAAGAATATAAATATATATATATATATATATATGACAAAGAAAAACTCTTTACCTCAAATTTGTTTGAATATAAAACTGCCTCATCTTCTTCTTTAAAAAGACGTTTCGAGAGGTATTGTTTCTTTGTTTTAAAAAGGAGTGTAACCCATTCAGCTGAAGTAATTTTTCATGTCCAATAAAGTAATATTTGTTGTAAGAGATTATGGTTTATTATTGTCTGTTTTGTCTGTTCTTAATACAAAGTAATTTTTACAGTAATCTCTGCTTTTTTTCTCTGCTCAGAATAATCATTATTAATTAATAATATTATTATAAAGTTTGTTCTCCAAAGCTCGTTTCTAAAAATCTTGTTTCACTTTGGTTTTTCTGTTGCTGGAGCTTGTGGGGCCTCCCCTGACGAAAAAGACGTCAAAGTGCGTGACGTTCCACGGCGTGGCATTTAACCAGCTGCGCGTGACCTTTTAAGAACAAGCCGGTTGATTTACGCTCGGTGCCCTCAGTTCCGTATAGAACACCTCAGGTAACCCCCACCTTCATTAAAGGTTTTATCTGTGTGACACTCAGTGCAGTGGTGGCCTATAGGTTAAGGAAGCGGGTTCGAATCCAGATCCGCCAAGGTGCCACTGAGCAAAGCACCGTCCCCACACACTGCTCCCCGGGCACCTGTCATGGCCGCCCACTGTCACCAAGGGTGATGGGTTTAAATGCAGAGGACACATTTCACTGTGTGTACCGTATGCTGTGCTGCCGTGTATCACAATGACGATCACTTAATTTTTAATTATTTTTTTTTTATGAGAGTGGGGTTTGATGGGCGTGGCCGGGTTTGTTCACCACTTTTCAATCCAATGCATGGCCTGCAGGCAGTGACATCTTTACATATTCAGTACCAGCAGTGATGATGTGCTCTAATGTGAGTTGGTCGCTCATTCCACCAGCACACTCCGTTGGTTTGCGTTGTTGGTAGGACGAAAAGACGACACACCCTTTTGAAACAGCAGTTCAATGGAATAAAAAAAAAAAAATGTATATGTGTATATGTAAATTAGAAACTTACCCCACAATTATCCAGCAACTCCTGTATGGTAGCTCATTTCATTTTTTATTTTTTTTTTTGCATGTTCCCGTGATGGCCGCTAGGTGTCAGTACGTCCTGTTTAATGGCCTCGTCGGCCCACGAGTTGACACGTAATCGCGCCGATTGAGTGTCTACAGTTGTCCCTGAAGCCTGGTGATCGGCGGCCTTGTTGTCTGTTCGAGTTAAACGCCCCGGTCCAAATTTGCTTCGTTAGACGAGGCCGCCGATTGGACGGGCCGACCGCCGAAAGTCTCCAGGCTAATTGTCCCGACAAACGGACCAAATTGTCGCCTACCGCTTGTGAGCACGGCGGCGAGGAAGTGCCGTCAGGAGGAGGGAGATATATGGGGAGTGATGGGATGTTGGCCATTCGGCACGCAGCCTCTGGAAGCGATTACGGCGTTTGGGTGTGGGACGGGACGGGGGGGGGCGCAGCCGAGGAGAGGAGCTGTGTGGCCCCCCCCCCCCGTCCCCAAGTGTCACTGCCGTTAGGAAGTTGCCAAAAGAAATGTCTTCTTTACGGGGCTTGGCTGCCACACGCCGGACGGGAAGATGTCGGCCCGAAGTTCGCACTCGGAACACACCACGTGTTCAATGCCGACTGCGAGGCGGCAAGGCCGGTGCCGGCCCGGCCAAATCTGGTCCTCGCGAGGAGAGCGGGGTGACGCAGGAATGTGTCAGTGTTCCTGACAGCCACCGCAGCAAATAAACATTCCTCCGCCCGTGTGTCAGAGTTGAGCCGCGGCCCGCCGCTGCTGTAAAAGCGCCGCCGGTAATTAAAACCAAAATCCGGCACCCCACCGTCGCCGCCCCCTTTGTCTTCGGGTTTGGACAATGTTCGCATTGATTGGGTTTTGGGCCTCATGAATAAAGAATGGGAAAATGAGGCGGGAAGACGGATGCGGGCGCTCATGCCGGTCAACAGCCATGGTGAGCGCGGCTCTCCAGCGGCCTGCTGCGTGCCAGAACCCCCCGAGATAGACGATGTGGTGAGCGGCTGGAGGTTGATCTTCACCCCGAGCCAAGAAGTAGTAACTTGTTTTTTCATCGCGTTCAGGCCAGCACCTGAAGCGGGAACCCGGCACCGGGCCAGGACGCCTGTCCAACATGATGGGCGGAGCCACAGAGAAGTGAAGTGAAGTGATGAAATGAAGTGATTGTCACATGTGATACACGGTGCACACAGTGAAATTTGTCCTCTGCATTTAACCGTCACCCTTGGTGAGCAGTGGGCGGCCATGACAGCCATTCGAACCTTCTGATTACTGGGCCACTTCCTTAACCGCTAGGCCACCACATGCCCCGAAGAAGCATGTTTACACACGTTATAGGGGCAAAAAACATTTGCTTGGCCCCCACGTGAATTTTTTTACATTTAACATTTACCAGACGCCCTTATCCAGAGCGACTTACAATCAGTAGTTACAGGGACAGTCCCCCCCCCCTGGAGACACTCAGGGTTAAGTGTCTTGCTCAGGGACACGATGGTAGCTAGCGGGATTCGAACCTGGGTCTTCCGGTTCACAGGCGAGTGTGCTACCCACTACCCCACACGTTAGATGCGCGCGGTGAAACGTGCGGCGGAAGATTTAGAGCAGCCCGTCGCGTCGGTGGGGGTGAACGGGAGGGCCGGGGCCCGTTTCGCGCAGGATGCCGCTGCGGTGATTTATTGGTCCCGCGGCCGTCCCACGCACGGCCGAGTACCCCACCCTCCCGGCTCAGCCGCGCTCCAAGCTCAACATCTCCCTCCTCGGGGGGACGCGGCGGCGAGATCCGCAGACAGCGGCCTGACGCGGCTTCTGGAGGGTCACGCCCTTGTCCCGTCCTGAAGTTGAAGCGCACCGAACCCCGTCCTGGCCTGAAAAAAAAAAAGTGGCACCCTCAAAAATGCACCCATTCAAACCATTTAGCAAATACAACCTAGGAGACCAAGAAAATTGTTATTAAATGTTGTATAACAGCATGTAGATCTTTCCAGAATGTCTGGAAGTCCAAAACACACGAAAGGTACCTCTGTGCGACTTACTTTTGGGACAAATTTTAGGAATATTTGAAAACGTTTTCTCCAACCGAACAGGGATCAAATAGGTCTTGTGGGAATTTTGTAGAAAGTTTCTGTATTTCGAAAGAATGACATTTTGGTAAAAACAAAATTTTGGAAAAACACAAATTGAGGACCACAGATTCTGATCAAATGTTTCATCAAACTTTCATTCCCAGACAGACTTCCATACATCTTTACATTATGGATTATTATCATTTTAGAAGATTAATTTTTATGATTTGGGGTGTTAGTAGCCTAGTGGGTAACACACTCGCCTATGAACCAGAAGACCCAGGTTCAAATCCCACTTACTACCATCGTGTCCCTGAGCAAGACACTTAACCCTGAGTGTCTCCAGGGGGGGACTGTCCCTGTAACTACTGATTGTAAGTCGCTCTGGATAACGGCGTCTCATAAATGCTGTAAATGTAAATGTAATGATTTAAAAAAAAAGTAAGCTAAGTATAAAGGGGGAGGAGCTGCACGATTGACAGATGTCACACACTGTCCTCATTCGGGACAATTTAACCCCCTCTTGTCCATATATGACATTTACATTCACATTTAAGGCATTTGGCAGATGCCCTTATCCAGAGTGACTTACAACGTGCTTCCATGTTACCATCAACATGTTACCGTGACACGCCCAGGTGTAGCGCTCTCTACCCTCCTAATACCACACACTGCTCCCCGGGCGCCTGTCATGGCTGCCCACTGCTCACCAAGGGTGATGGGTTAAATGCAGAGGACACATTTCACTGTGTGCACCGTGTGCTGTGCTGCGGTGTCTCACAAGTGACAATCACTTCACTTTCACTTGTACTCAAATGTGACCACGCCCACCACCAGCACCAACATGCAGGCCCATTGTGTGGTTTGTTTAATTAGTTAAGCTCTTTCTGGATTCTGTTAGTGGCGGGCAGTGCAGGGTCATGTGCACCTTGACGGTCGCCCACTGTGGCGTGGCGTCTGAGAAGGTGATGGAGATGCTAGCAATGGAGACCCATTGTGATGGGAGATGACGGCACCTTCAGACTCACCATCTGCTGAGAGGGTCAGTGTTCTTCTGGAACCCTGCCTGCCTCCCAGCTGTCCCCACCCCCCCAGAGCGGAGCCGGCTCACTTCCGCCCGCTCCGCACCTCTCTACGCTCCATCTGCACCCCTACTGAAGTGCTCCTCAAACCCGCCCCCGTGGCTGTTCTGCCATTTTCAGAATGACAGATCATCTTCGCCTCGAGAGAAAAAAAGCCCAAAACACACAGCCGTAATCGACCTGTTTACGGCGATTCCAGAGCCGAGACTCTCGGGCTCCGTTGCTAAACGGAAGCCCACCAGCAGCAGCGGTGCATTCTGGGGTGAAAGCGGACGCGCCAGGACGCTGCGGTCTCGTCCTGGACAATTATCAAGTGACTTAATCCGCACATTTATTCAATTAGCTCCAAACTGCTCCTGGCCCAGGCGCTCCCTGCGCCGGGTTATTTCTCGGGCGAGAGCCTCCTTAAAGGGCCCAAGAGCGCTAAACGAAATCGAATCCAATTCCATCAAATGGAGGCTTCACCTCTGAATAGACGAAGCCAGAATTCGAATATCCTGTATGACTTAAGTTCTAATAATAGTTTTTTTTTTTTTTTTACATTTTGTTAATGGATTATACGGGATTATACTGATCCCGTGAAAGGCTACCTTGGGTGCTATTCAAAATGTCTCTTTCCCATCCCTTTCTCTCTCTTCCTCCCGCTCCACCTCTTTCTGCACCAGTGCCTTGGAGCCGAAGACGCAGGATGGGTCTAATCTTTTCCCGAGGACTTGTTTGTTTTTGTTGTCCCTCGCGCCGCATCTTTTCCCACCCTCCCTCCCCGAGCGCCGCCTGGCAGGCCCGCGTGTCAAAGGTGGCCGCAGGGGAACAGACTGTGGGAACAGCCGGCCGGCCTCTCTCGCTCCCCTGCTCCCCAAAAAACCAGAGGTGTACCCGTCAATCCCGTCCCGACGCACACATGCCATCTCCAGCGCCCCCCCCCCCCGCCCCCCTGCGCCCGGAGAAACCGCGCTCCCCCAATAATCCGCGGAAGCAATTTCATCTCGACTCGGGTGGCGGCCCATTGTCGCCAAACCCCTTCAATCTTTCCTAATTAACTCTCGCTTTGTCCCGCATCCCGGCTCCTGGACTCATCTCTCCCCCGCATTCCGATCGGGGCCGGTCCCGGCACTCCCGGGCAACCCCTCCATCCCCTAATCCCGCCGCCTGCCCCCCCGCCACCCTCCTCTAAGAAACTCTTTCCATTCCAACCTGCCGATGGCCTGCTTACGGAGTTAGGTAGGGGCATTAACTCCTCCGGCCATTTTTTTTTTTTTTTTTCCGCGCTGAAAGGAGAGGGCGAGGCCGGGGGGGGGCCGGAGGGGAGGAGAGCCGGCGAGCGACTCCAGCCCAGACAATTAGAACAATGGGCCGCGCCGGCAGGGGGCTAACTCGCAGCGTCACGCCTGGACGGTGGGGTATTTTGTCGGTTTAATGAATTGTCCGTCAGGCCTGGGCCGCATCGTGGGCCGCGCAGGGAGAGGCCAGCGGGGACCCAGACACTAAGTCGGTATTTATTACACTGCCTTTGTCACTAATTGAGCTAATTATCACTGACTCCTCAGCACTCCCACAATGATGGACCCCCTCCGCCCGCCTTATCCCTGCAGCGCCTGGGAATTGAACCTTCCCTCGCCCCGTCCTCCGGCCCTAGCAGGCCATCGCCGCGCCAGGCTTCTCCTTGTCAGGCCGCTCCCTTTCGTACAAACGGCGACGGAGCCGCTAACCATGGATCTCGCGGCGAAACGCCGAGCGCCTGTCTTCTGGGAGGGACACGTCTGTCCCTCATTCTTCATCTGTCTTGGCATCTGGTTCTTTACCACCATTTCACTGTTCTTCTTTCATGTCCACGCCTGACCTCACTTCCTGTCTCTCCGTCTCTCATCTACAGCCGTGTGCTTCTAATGCACACGGTAGTAGGGTGTTAGTGGCCTAGTGGGTAACACACTCGACTATGAACCAGAAGACCCAGGTTCGAGCTCCACTTACTACAATCGTGTCCCTGAGCAGGACACTTAACCCTGAGTGTTTCCAGGGGGAGACTGTCCCTGTAACTACTGACTGTAAGGGTGGTAGGGTACTGAAAGTAGAGGTGGTAGAAGCCTAGCAGGTAACACACTCGACTATGAACCCGAAGACCCAGGTTTGAACCCCACTTACTACCATTGTGTCCCTGAGCAAGACACTTAACCCTGAGTGTCTACAGGAGGGGACTGTCCCTGTAACTACTGATTTTAAGTCGCTCTGGATAAGGGCGTCTGGTAAATGCTGTAAATGTAATATAGCCCCACGGCACATCTAGAACCTCTATTTCTCGATTCTTCCCACCGAAAAGGCCTCTGTCTGTTCCACTCTCTCGTCTCGTGGTCGGGGCGTCTGTGATATCTGGCGCGGTGCCGCCGTGCGGCGCTCCGTCTGGCTGACCCTCCCTGCCCCTGTGCTGGGCCGCGGCTGGCTGGGAAGAGCCGACGCTCGGCTTCCAAGCCCCTGTGGTCGCGGCCCGTCCGCCAGGCGCGGGGTGGGGGGATGGGGGGTGGGGGGGTTATTTCTCCCGTTATTTCTCTCGTTTCTCCCCCTGACATCAAGTAAATAAAGCAAGGCGCGAATGTAGCCGAGGCTGCGTGTGCCCCTGGCCGGGACTCCTCCGCGGTTCCTGTGGAGATGGGGGGGGGAACGTGTGGTGGGCTGCGCCGGAGTCATGGAGACGACGAGGACAGTTGTGTGATCGATTCTGCGAGTATCAGTTGTTCCGCTCTCGACTTTATTGATTCCGCAAGTGCCAGATGAAGACGTCCCTGTTCATTTGGTGCAAATGAATCAAATCGTGCACGATTTGCAGGACAAATGTGATGTAAATGTAAATGTTGGTGTCACATGTGGTTTTATAGATCCCTGACACTACAGGAACACAACAGAAGCACCTGAACTGTTCCACAGCACGCCACCAAAGTTCTAAAATACTTTTTATTTGATGCTGTCCACCCTAGCAGTATAAAAACAAAAAATCCATCATACAGTAATAAATATTCCATATTTACAGAGAACAAGATATTCAGTGCATGTAAACACAGGTGTTACGACATATACACACGGGGCGCGGAGCAAGACGACCACGTCGCTGTATGTTTGGCCACAGATGTAAGTCCTGTGGGACAGTTAGTCCCGTCCCACTGTATAAATTAGTGCGAAGCGGAATCTCGAACGGTTCCCGCACTGCATGTCCCATCATCATAAATATATTTCTATTTATAGATATTATTTACACTTTGGTTCTGTCAGCTGATATGCTATCATGGTCCCCTGTGACAGTTGCTGGTGGTGAATCTTGTTGTGGCCCAATTGGTCTTTAGAAAAAGTTATTGCACCCCCGTGTAGGTTCACCGTGCCAGTCGAACCTTTGGACACGCCCACTTTGCTCGCCAGCAGCCACTTTACACTGTAGAGCAAAACTGAAGACTCAAAACTACGAAGTAAGGCTCGTGCGGTTATGTCGCGGCAAACATTTTACGCAAATTTTAAGCGAGAGGTTCCAGGTTTTGCTTCGCTGCGCTAACAGCGTTTCGCCATAAATTGGGGACGGTTTTCCGCCAGACCCGAACTTCTGCTGCTGCGTATTAGTGGTCATGTCACTGAGATGCGTGTGATGATGAACAAACTGCATCGACGTCTCCGTGGAGTTGACGCGTCCAACCTATTCAGTGGCTAGTGCACCCCATCCAGCATCATCAAATGTCGCCGTCGTCCTTCAGTGTATTAATACTACGTTCACACCACGCCCGTCCAACATCTGCCGTAGCTGCCGTGGCGAAGGAAAAAAAAAAAAGCGCTGGTATCTCAGGCCGGGTTTCTCGTGGGTTTTTACAAGAGCGCATGCTTGTGGTTCCCCGGCCGCAGAGACGTCTGTCAGAGGCCGTGTCCAATTGTCCCCTCCCCGGCCGAGCCGGGAGGAAGCGGCGTCGGGCCTCGGCCTTCTCCCCGCGTCTTCCTCCACCCACCCACCCCCTTTCCTGCTCCGGAGCTGCCGTCACGCAAAGTGGTTTCAGTCCCGTTCGTATTTCGGTTTTATGGATTTTGGACATTCTGTACATTTCTTGCTAACGTGAAGATCCCCACAGAAGGAAGAGGGATTTTTTTTTTCTCGATTATAGCTTCGCAAAAAAAGAACGCTTCAATGATCATTTTTGTTTTTCCCCACCTCCCCAAACCGACCAGCTCTATTCACCCTGTTCTCGGTGGCCAAGAGAAATGTCTGGAGACCCGCCGGGGACCCCATCACAGGCACTGGTGCAGCGTCTGGGTGCTGGTGCAGTTCAGGCAGCTGACGTGGCAGCACCAGTGGAAGGTGCAGTGGCACCTCTCGGTCACCCTCTCGGTCCTGGTCTCGTGCCCGCGGCCGCAGCACAGCAGCTCGCAGCCGTCCAGCGCCGGGGACGAGCTGTTGCACGCCCGGCCCGCGGTGCCGTGCGTGCCCGCCTTGCCGCTGTAGGCGCAGAAGTTGGGGGACTTGTCGAAGTACACCAGGTCCCTGGACGAGGGCGGCTTGTGGGCCGGGTTCTCGGGCTCCAGGTGCCGGGGGCCCGCTCGGTGGGACGCCCGGTTGCTGCCCTTGTTGGCGTAGATCACCCGGGACGCGCCGTCAAATCGGTCCTTGAGAAGGTCCCCGACGCTGCGGAAGCTGGGGAGGCGCATCCAGCAGGTCCGTACGGTGCAGGAGCCGGACATGCCGTGGCACTTGCACTCCTGCCGCATCTCCGAGGACACCGTCTGCAGGAAGAGCAGAGGAATGAGCCGGAAGGAAAGACGGCCGCGCCTACACCGGACGCCGAGGTTATGTGGTGGTAGTAGTCTAGCAGGTAACACACTCGCCTATGAACCAGAAGACCCTGGTTCAAACCCCACTTACTACCATTGTGTCCCTGAGCAAGACACTTAACCCTGAGTGTCTCCAGGGGGGGACTGTCCCTGTAACTACTGATTGTAAGGGTGGTAATGTACTGAAAGTAGAGGTGGTAGAAGCCTAGCAGGTAACACACTCGCCTATGAACCAGAAGACCCAGATTCAAACCCCACTTACTACCATTGTGTCCCTGAGCAAGACACTTAACCCTGAGTGTGTCCAGGGGGGGACTGTCCCTGTAACTACTGATTTTAAGGGTGGTAATGTACTGAAAGTAGAGGTGGTAGAAGCCTAGCAGGTAACACACTCGCCTATGAACCAGAAGACCCAGGTTCAAACCCCACTTACTACCATTGTGTCCCTGAGCAGGACACTTAACCCTGAGTGTGTCCAGGAGGGGACTGTCCCTGTAACTACTGACTGTAAGTCGCTCTGGATAAGGGCGTCTGGTAAATGCCGTAATTGTAAATGTCTGATAAATGCGTACCGCTCGGCCCGCCTCGTTGTTGTGCAGGTTGGTGAGGTACCGCAGGTCTCGGCCCCTCTCGCTGGCGTCGGCGAACTCGCGGCCGAACGCCCGGCCGAAGTCCACGTTGTCGCTGCAGCCCCCCCAGTGCCAGTCCGGCCCGCCGGGCCCCCGGCGCCGGTAGTCGCAGGTGCAGGACTCGATGGCGCCTTCCGAGCAGGACCGCGCCACGGCGTGGGTGACGCCCGCACTTGTGATGGCGAAGACAAACGCCGTCTCGCGGCAACCTGCCCAAACGACAGCAAGTTTAGTGTCTCCAGCCAAGGGAAAGATCACGCAGTGGCGGCCTAGCGGTTAAGGAAGTCGTCCCGTAATAAGAAGGTTGCCGGTTCGAATCCTGATCCGCCGAGGTGCCACTGAGCAAAGCACCGTCCCCACACACTGCTCCCCGGGCGCCTGTCATGGCTGCCCACTGCTCACCAAGGGTGATGGTTAAATGCAGAGGACAAATTTCACTGTGTGCTGTGCTGCTGTGCATCACAAGTGACAATCACTTCGCTTTATCACTTACCTAGAAAGATCTAGAAAAGTCTAGAAAAATCACAAAAAGAAAAATCCACCTTTTCTCTATTGAATTCCAGGATTTGTGGCGTCTCACCTCGGTTCACGATTTTGCCGAAGACGTTGGGACTGTGGGTGGTGGGACAGTTCCAGCGGCGGCTGCGGAACTGCCACTTACACTCCTTCATGGCGGTGTGCAGGCCGGCCGCGATGGCGTGCAGGATGCCCGGGTTCTGGCGAATCAGTTTCCGCTGGCGTCGGTTCAGCAGGGCCAGGCTGGGGTCCAGGACCAGCTGCACGTTCTTGGTGTTGGTGAGGAGGTTGGCAGAAGAGGCGACGTTCACGATGCCCCTGGAAGGAAGAGGAAAACCCGATGGGCCTCGCCGTCCACGCGCCTTACGGAGGCCTTCGGCCTCGAACGATAATTTCAAAAAATTTCCAAAAACGTGACCCTGGCAGAGAGGAACCGTACAGAACACGAGAGTGCACGTTAATTCCCCTTCATGAAGGCACAACTGCGCGTCACGAGAAAAAAAAAAAAAGCAGGGCCACTGTAAACAGAGGACGGCGGAGAGAGAGAGAGAAAATGGGGACTTTTATTCGGTCAAGAGGCCTGAGTTATGTGCGGAGGCGGAGGCGCCGACAACGTATATGGATTTATTAACGCCACCCCGGCCCCGGGCGCTTTGCGCCGCGACGTAAATCCTGGGGGGAGGCTCGGCCCCCGTCGTGTTTGTGTTGCAGGAAACGTTCGCATATCCAATTGTCCCGTTTGGGCCGCGCCGTGACGGCAGTGCAGCATTAATAACCTGCCATTATCCCCCTTCCGGACATCAACTCCCGGCCCGAATTGGCCGATGTTTGAGCGAAGTGCCATTTTTAAGAGCGAGGGGTATTGGGTGCACCTGAAAGCCCTCATCCATCACTGTCCCTTTTATTGCGACCACATCCATCCATCCGTCCAGTGTGGGTGGGGAGATATGCTGCGTTTGGGAATTCAGATTTTATCCGTCACCAACACAGTCACACATGGTATGATAGGCAGCGAAATGCTGCAGACCACAGTATTGCAAATATTGCAAGTGTGCAATTATTACCAATATGCAAATATGGCAAATATTACACTTTTATGTCTTTAACGTAAAACATAAAATATGTGTTACAGAAAGGTATAAAGTGAAAAAGATTGTGCAAGGGGGAAAAAAACTTGGTGCAAGACGATGTTTTACGCAGAACCCGGGCTCGGAGGACAGTGGTGAGATGGTCTATCTGGCCGGCGGATTGCGTGGACGGGTCACGGGGTAAAGTTTTAAAACTTTTAAAAATTATTAAAAAAAAAAGTCAACTTTTGCTTTTTTTTTTTTTACATAAACGTGTGGACGTTGGCGAGGGCGGACCGTGAAATCTCCGCCGAAACGACCGGGCGAGGGCGGCCACGGCCACGCTTGTCGCCCGTGGGACGCGAACTCGGATTAAACGGAGCCCAGTTGGGAGTAAAAAATATTGTATTATGATTATATTATACTTTTTTTAAAAATATATCATCGTTTTCTGATGCTGGTTGTTCTTTTTGTGGCTTTTCCCATGAAAACGTCCACGTATATCACCGTGATAAGACACGACTCAATAAAAACATAATGGCGAACCAGACGCCCCACGGCTCGATATTCCAATTTTAAATACACACACACACACACACACACACACACATACATACACACACACACACACACACACACACATACATACATACACACACACACACACACACATACATACACACACATACACACATACACACACACCACCACACACACACACACACATATATATATATATATATATATATATATATATATTCAGGTGAAGATTTACTTCGTACTGATAACATCTAAAATAAAATGAATGATTATTATATAATATATGTATGTGTGTGTGTATATATATAATTTTACACACACACACACACACACACATATATATATATATATATATATATATATATATACACACACACACACATACACATATATTATATAATAATCATTCATTCATTTCTGTTGTTATCAGTACGAAGTAAATCTTCACGTAAAGTTAAAGGCGTGTACAAATTCTGAACAATTTAGGTTTACGAGGTTTAGTTTCCTTCGATATTTTCGATCACCGGCGGCCGCCGATTGCCATGACGACCGACGCGCCGCACGGCTCTCTGATTGGCCGCTTTATTCCCGGCGCAGCGGAGGGGGAACGTCGCGGGAACGTCGCAGGAACGTCGCGGGAACGTCGACTCACCACCACCGGCCGCTGTTGTTGACCGCCCCGGTGCCGGAGAGCGACGAGGCCAGCAGGACGCAGGCGGCTTTCACCCCGAGCAGCAAGGCGAGGATCCGCATGGTGTCTGGAGCACAGGGAGAGAAACTGTAATGAACAGCGGGGGAAAGGAGGGATGTTCCCGGCAGGCAGCACCGAACAGCGATCATGGAATTCACCTCCAGACCAAGTGCTGCTGCTGCTGCAAGAACAAGAAATCGCTCCACTCACCGCTCCACATTCCAGCCGAGGGAGAGGAGAGGAGAGGAGAGGAGAGCGGGATGGAGGGATGCTGCCGCGGAGACCCTCTCCTCTATCTGAGCTGTCCCGTGGCCATCATCCCCCCGGTGGCCGGTAGGAGACGCATTCCTGACGCGCCGGGCGCCAGCGGGGGAATAAAGACGGGATTTGCTCCTCTCCCGTCCTCTTCGCCCCCCCCCCGAATGGACCCGAAAGGAGGGACGGAGGGAGGGAGGGAAGGCCGCCTGGCGTCCATGTCGCCCAGTGCAGGGTCCTGGGACGCGAGTCTCCGGCCGGCTGCTGCGGCCCCTCCCTCCATCTTTAAATAACACATACATCTTCTTATAATGAAAAAAAAATCCTTAATAATCGTTTACAAGCCTTCCTGGGAAATATTGACCAGTTGAAATATGAACTGGAGTCCTGCTGGGTATTCCGAGAGGTCGTTAATAACGCATTAGTAATAATATTTCACGGGAATAAAAACACTCCGGCACCTCGGCCCCCCCAGGCCAGGTTATTCATCTCCCTGAGACTTGAACCCAAACACAGGCGCATAGTCTGGGCGACTAATCGCGACTAACGGGGCGAGCGAAGTGGAAAGTTGGAGAGCCCCACATCTGGACCGGGTTTGTGAGGTTACGTTTGCTGTGGAAATGCAGCTTTGTTGGCTTCCTAACCAGATCATCCAACCTGTAGCCATAGAAACACGAGTGAGCAGGCGGGGCAAGTAATCGCGACTAATCGGCGAGCGAAGTGGAAAGCTGGAGAGCCCCACATCTGGACCGGGTTTCTGAGGGACGTTTGGTGTGTAAATGCAGCTTTGTTCGGTTTCCTAACCGGATCATCCGACTCGCAGTTGATCTGAGGGCGATTTAGACCGAGATTAGTCCTAATCTGGTTTAGGGGAGCCGCCCCGTTTTAAAATACTCATCGCCGTGCCCTGGCGTCACCTGACGTCACCTGGCGTCCTCATTCACCTGTCTGTGCGGAGGAGGGCTGGCGGGGTGATGCCGAGGACCCGGCCTCGGTCCGGACGTTTGGGGCCAAATGGCCGCGGAAGTGTCCCCTTTGTCCCGCTCCTCGAGCGCTCATGCGACGCGGAGCAGATTAGAGGCGCAATCCGGTTAAAGCGGCGGCCTTTTATACACAAATCGACTTCGGGCCACTTTTTTTAAGCCACTTAGACGTACACGCCGGAGCGGAATGCAAATGCGCTTTTCGCGGGTTCCACGTCGGACGAAACAGATGTTCGATTAAAGAAAGAAGGAATAAAGCGACGATGTGATGCAATAACGCGATCATTTAACATAATCTGTTATCCGAATATTTAGAGGTTCTTCGGAGTGTGAGCACTTTATTACTGATCGCATGAAACCGGTGTATTAATTCCACATTTACATTTACAGCATAACCAGACGCCCTTATCCAGAGCGACGTACAGTCAGTAGTTACAGGGACAGTCCCCCCCTGGAGACACTCAGGGTTAAGTGTCCTGCTCAGGGACACGATGGTAGTAAGTGGGGTTTGAACCTGGGTCTTCTGGTTCGAGTGTGTTAACCCGCTGGGCCGCCACCACCCCGTTAATAAGACAACGCGGCGATAATAAAACGACACGCACCGTTTACGTCGTGGTGTCTGTAGAATGAACGTGTATTTTCCCCTCTTTTCTAGATGAAATGCAGGTTGTGAGTGGGGTTGGATGGGGGTGACCGGGTGGGTTGGGTGGGTGTGTATTGTTCCTGCCTGCCTGCTGTTGCAAAAAAAACGGAGACGGGAATAAAATAAAACGCCATCACGGACTTTTAACGAAAAAAAGAAACGACACGACACACACACTTTTAAAGTTTTTTTTTTCTCACTCGTCTCTATCAATGAAGAGTTGTATTAAACAATCCGGTGTCGCAATAAGGCTAACGTTCATTCGTCTTATTTTTTTGTTAATATTAAAATAATGGCCTGACGTGCATGATTTGTGTGTGTGTGTGTCTATAGTGTTTCATAAATCAAAAAAGTTTTTAGTTTTATGTGTTCAGTGGCAATACAGCTAATTTACGACAAACAAACCTCAAAAAGTTTAGAATATTTTATAATCCGGTCTGTCCCAGCGATTTTGAATAATTCATATTCCATCGTTGGTGTTAATAAATAAACAGACAACGTCCTCCCCGCGGGTGTTTATTCTCATATTTCCCCTCCCTCGCTTCATCCCCCTCCTCTCCACTGCCGAGCGACACCCCTCTCCATCTTCGTCCCCGTCCCCGTCCCCGTCTCCACTCTCCCGCGCTCCGCGTCCAGCAGCGCGCCATGGAGACTCCGCGCACCCCGCGCCGGGAGCGAGTGCTGGTCTGGGCGGCGGTGCTCCTGTCGCCGGCGTTCACGTGAGTACCGGAGCGTGTGTGTGTGTGTGTGTGTGTGTGTGTGTGTGTGTGTGGACTCGCCGCGCCGGTCGTGCGCAACCAACGTCGGATGACGAAACGTCGAGTGAAGTTTATTCGTTTATCACGTTTATCACTTCGTCGAGCAGACCGGGTCCACGTTATTCCAGGAACGGACACAGTCAGCATTATCATCACAACAGAAGTTTTTTCCTCTCTCTCTCTCTCTCTCTCTCTCTCTCTCTCTCACACACACACACACACACACACTCACACACACACACACACACACACACAGAGAGAGTAATAAAAACCATCAGTTGTGGCTGTGCCGGGAAGCAGCATGATGAAGTTTCCTCACCAACTGTCAGTGGACAGAAAATGCCTCTAATGACAACAATGTGTTGTTCCCCTTCCGACAATGGCAATCGTCCCCGAGCGCTTTTCACAGATTCTTTTATTGGCCTTATTCAACCGAAGCAACGGAGGGCCCCTGCCAGGGAGCTGATCGGGAACAGAGGCTTGGAACGCGCCCGTGCTGCGCTTTCCCCCGTCCCGCCTCCGTCTGTCCCGGGGAAAGCGATAAGAGGACAGCGAAATCGCTCCTTCTTTTCAGCACTGTGAGGGGATGTGCGGGGAAAATCCCCGCTTGTGTAACACAATAACCACGGACATTCGGTGTAACTCTTTACTCTACGCACGTTCTTGGAATGATAAGATGTGGTTGTAGCTGTAGCCGGTGGAGCCTTGGCTTACGACTAGTTCCCTTTTTTGACCCACAGGGTCCTGTGTAATGACGTCCTCAGCCTAAAGGTGGCCGGTGAGCCGGTGCTGACCCCCAACGTGGTGTGCCTGCGGCTGGCCAGCCTGAGCAAGCGGCAGATGCGCCTGTGCATCCACAGCCCGGACGTCACGGCCTCCGCCCTGCAGGGCCTCCAGGTCGCCGTCCACGAGTGCCAGCACCAGCTCAGGGACCAGCGCTGGAACTGCTCCTCGCTGGAGAGCCACGGCAAGCTGCCGCACCAGAGCGCCATCCTCAGGCGAGGTGAGTCCGGCCGAGGAGAACACGTGCGACGTCGTGGGTGGCAGTAGCCTAGCGGGTGACACATTCGCCTATGAACCAGAAGACCCAGGTTCAAATCCCACTTACTACCATCGTGTCCCTGAGCAAGACACTTAACCCTGAGTGTCTCCGGGTAGGGGAGGTGCATGGCTGTAACTACTGACTGTAAGGATGTTAGGGTACTGAAAGTAGGGTGGTAGTAGCCTAGTGGGTATCACACTCGCCTATGAACCAGAAGACCCTGGTTCAAATCCCACTTACTACCATCGTGTCCCTGAGCAAGACACTTAACTCTGAGTGTCTCCAGGGGGGGACTGTCCCTGTAACTACTGACTGTAAGGCTCTCGGGATAAGGGCGTCTGGTAAATGCTGTAAATGTAAAAAATGCCTGTCCCCCCCCCGACGCTCCAGGTTTCCGGGAGAGCGCTTTCTCCCAGGCCCTGCTGGCGGCTGGCGTGGCGCACTCGGTGGCGACGGCCTGCAGCATGGGCAAGCTGCGCGGCTGCGGCTGCGGGGCCAAGCGCCGGCTGGACGACGACAAGATCCGCCTCAAGCTGACGCAACTCCAGCTGCAGGCCCTGCAGAGGGGCGTCGCCGACGCGCCCGACGCCTTCCGCTCCCTCCGTCCCGCGGCCCTGCTGAAGCCGCTGCCCGCGGAGGCCGGTTCCCTGCAGGACACGTGGGAGTGGGGCGGCTGCAGCCACGACGCCCGCTTCGGGGTGCGCTTCTCCCGCGACTGGCTGCATCCGTGGGGCTCCTCGAGGGACATCCACGCCCGAATGCAGATCCACAACAACCGTGTCGGCCGACAGGTCAGTCAGAGTCAGCGGTGGCCTAGCGGTTAAGGAAGCGGCCCCGTAATCAGAAGGTTGCCGGTTCGAATCCCGATCCGCCGAGGTGCCACACACTGCTCCCCGGGCGCCTGTCATGGCTGCCCACTGCTCACCAAGGGTGATGGGCTAAATGCAGAGGACACATTTCACTGTGGTGCACCGTGTGCTGTGCTGCAGTGTTTGTCATTACATCTTGCTGGTTGTGTCACCGTCTCTGTCTGCGCAGGTCGTGATGGACAACATGAAGAGGAAGTGCAAGTGCCACGGCACGTCGGGCAGCTGCCAGTTCAAGACCTGCTGGTACGTCTCAACCCCAGTTTCCGCCTGGTGGGCTCTCTTCTCTCCGGGAGAAGTTCCGGTCGGCCATCTTCATCAACTCCCAGAACAAGAAACAGCGGGGTGTTCAACACCCGCCGCGGGGCCGGCGCAGCGTCCTCCGCGAGCTGGTCTACTTCGAGAAGTCCCCGGACTTCTGCGAGCGCGAGCCCTCGGTGGACTCGCCCGGCACCCACGGCCGCATCTGCAACAAGAGCAGCGCCGGCATGGACGGCTTGCGGCCCGCTGTGCTGCGGCCGCGGCCACAACATCCTCGTGCAGACGCGCAGCGAGCGCTGCCACTGCCGCTTCCACTGGTGCTGCTACGTGCTGTGCGAGGAGTGCCGCGTCACCGAGCGGGTCAACGTGTGCAAGTGAGCGTGCGTGGCCATCGTCCCTCCCGCGCCACTCCGCCGCCACCGCAGTGTCTGTTTATCCGCCTCCGCACTTGCTTCATCCCGCCATCTGGGATCCGTTATCTTTCTGCTGCTCGCGCCGTTCCCGAAATGCCGAGTCGGAGGCCGAGGACGAGGACGAGGCGACACCCGGGCCGTGGAACGGCGTCCCCGCGAAGATCAGCGGCCGGGGACAGGCTACGGGATGAGACGGTGACTGACGTTCCCCCACCGCTGGAGATGATGACACTCGAGTGACGCCGCAGAGCGCGAACCGGTGCCGCTCGGCGGAATCGCTCCGGGCAACCTGGAGACGTTGCCAAACGACTCCACGCGACGTAGACCGATGTGAGGAGGGTCGGACCTCGGATTCTCGCCGGACCGGAGCGTCCTTTTCACTTCTGGCCTCCTCCTTTTCCGATCAGAAACAGACTCGTGTTGTTTCGCGGAGGGACTGGACGTTGACGGAAGACTTTTAATCCTAAAGAGTGTTAACAATCATATTCTGGAAGTGGAAGATGTTTTATAGGGAAATGAAATAATTATATTGACTACACCGTTTCGTCTGTCTGTACCTGTTGCTTGTCTCGTACCCGGGTGTGTAGCTAGATGCCCTCGGGTGCCACCGGCGGGATTATACCCGTCCCGACGGGGAGAGTGGTGCGGAATCGCAAAGGAACAGTAGTGACAGGGACGGTCCCCCCCTGGAGACACTCGGGGTTAAGTGTCCTGCTCAGGGACACCATGGTAGTAAGTGGGATTCGAACCCGCGTCTTCTGGTTCGTAGGCGAGTGTACTACCCGCTAGGCTACTACCACCCCTACACTTTGAACGTTCACAGTTTATGGGGCATTTCCACGATGACACAAGGTATATAGCAAACGTATCTCAGAAGTCTAATAGCGGTAGGAGGGGCGGAGCCGAGGGGTTTTAAAAAACGCAAATTGCCAGAGAGAATAAGACAGACTAGTTGTTTGCAGGCGTCCGTTTCATCCAGCATGTGTGTGTGTGTGTGTGTGTGTTGTGTATGCGTGCATGAAAAAAAGAAGCTTGGAAACATCTGCTTCTGGGCCCCGCGTCCAGCCTGCCTTCCACGTTTGATGAGGGACGCGGCGAGAAATGGAACGCGAGAGAGAGCGCAAGGAGCCGGCTACCCCGAACATCAAAGCCATTCCGCCGACTGCGCAGGCCCTCATTAGTCCGCCCGGCTCGAGATTGTGTTCGCTGGGGTTCGGCTTGGCGCGCACATCAGAGGAAGGGCTCCTTTAAAATTATAACCCCCGCCCCCACCGACTGTAACCCCCCCGTAACCCCCCGCGCGCTCGCGAAGGCGGCAGGCTCGCCACTCCGCCCCGTAATCTGGTGTGCAGCTGCAAACATCTGCCGGGCTCTCCCCTACCCCCCTCCAGTCCTCGTCCTCCGAACCGCCGAACTGATAAACACATCCATCACGGGGGCGCACATGGAGCGACACCTGACCCTCACCCGGTCCTGCAGCGCCACGTCGTCCACGCGCCCCGTTTACACGACTCCCCAAAGTCTGCAGGGCAAGTTCCATCCCCCCCCCATCGGGCTGCCAAATCCCCCCCCCCCCCCCCCCCCCCCCCCCCCCCCCCCCCCATTTACTTATTCATGAAGGCTGAATAATTCAGTACAATATGTGCGGCCCTCAGACTTCATGCTCGGATGTATATGGTGATGCCTCTTGCCTGGTTCCCATTTCGCACACAAACTGCGAGTAGGCCGTTAACGACACTGGAACGCACCGGCGGGTCACGGGGCACGCCGTTCTCCGTAAGTATCGCGAGATTTCCGCCCGTCGCGTATCGCGAGATTTCGCGGCGTGGCGGTTACTTGCCACAAAAAAACGTCCGGGGGCGGGGTGGGTAAGTAAAGTTTTCTGAGCACGTCCGATTTCCGCCTGACGTCGTGCCCGCTCAGGTGAGGTGGTAGACGCTCGTCCGCGGTGGAGAGGTGACGGCGGCGCGCCTGCAGCATCAGGACCACGGCGCGCTCCCGGAGAGGTGCGCGCTCCCGCGGAGACGAGCCCCGTGCTGGCAGCACCAGAACGCAATATATATTCTTTGTAAATTCAATTAAAAGAATTCAATTTATAAATGTTTTAAAACAGCTGAACACCACATCATGCTGAAATGGACAAATAAACTGAATCAAACTGAAATGGACAGGTGCCGCGTACATTTCACCGCCGCTTTACATTTATAGCATTTATCACTCTTCAACCAGTAGTTACAGGGACAGTCTCCCTGAAGACACTCAGTACCTACCAGGCTCTTGTTGCAGTGCAGACAGTCAGCTGCCATGGGCAACGTTTTTGGGGACCTGCTGAGGAGTCTCATTGGGAAGAAGGAGATGCACTGGACGCAGCTGGGAAAACCACTGTCCTGTACAAGCTCAAGCTTGGGGAGATTGTGACCACCATCCCAACCATAGCCCTTACAGAACTCTAGTAATGTAGACATGTTGAACTAATGGAGGATAGAAATTCCCCTCTGTTATTTGTTGTCTCGGCTCGTGGAGACAGTGGAGTATAAGAACATCAGCTTCACAGTGTGGGATGTGGGCGGCCAGGACAAGATCCGGCCCCTTTGGAGGCGCTAATTCCAGAACACTCAAGGTAAGACACCACCCTCCACACCACAGCTGGAGAAGCGAAGCCTCAGCGACGAGCAGCACTTTTCTAAACGCATCCCCATCAGAGGCTGCAAAGTGCTGCATCCTTGGTTGTGTAATACCAGGCAGTGGCAGCCTATCGAGAAAGGAAGTGTCCACGTAACAAAGGTTTCGGGTTCAAATCTGAACCACCAGGCACCGTCCCCACACACTGCTCCCCGGGCACCTGTCATGGCTGCCCACTGCTCACCAAGGGTGATGGTGGTAGTAGCCTAAATGGTAACACACTCACCTATGAACCAGAAGACCCAGGATCAAACTCCACCTACTACCATTGTGTCCCTGAGCAAAATACTTAACCCTGAGTGTCTCCAGTGGGGGGACTGTCCCTGTAACTACTGATTGTAAGTCGCCCTGGATAAATGCTGTAAATGTAAAAGCAGAGGACACGTTTTGTTGTGTCACCGTGTGCTGTGCTGCACTTTTTCTCAATGACAATCACCTCACTTTCACTTTTTGGGTTCATAGTGGTTGCAAAGCCTTAAAGGTCCCCTGACATGAAAATGTGACTTTGTGATATGATTTAACATTAATACGAGTCCCCCGGCCTGTCTATGGTCCTGTAGTGGCTAGAAATGGCGATAGACGTAAAGAGTGCTTTGCTTCACTGTTCGGATCTGGAGTTTGTCCCCTTATGACGTCATGAGGGGAAAGGTTACCTCCCATTTCTCATGCTTTTTCCCCCCAGAGCATTTCCCACCCCTCCCCTAAAACATTACCTCCACCGACCGTCATGGCTTCCAAACGTGCGAGGCGTTGCAGTTGCTCGGTGACTGGATGTAAAAACGAGCACAAATTCTTTTTTTTTGGTTCCATCTCGCGCCAAACATTGTGGTTGGTAAATGGTGTTGATGGCGTCATTTCTGTGAATGCCCCTCACTAGCATTTAAAGACAGAGATGGGAAGTGACAAAGTACATATACTTCATAGCCGGACTTAAGTAAAATCTGTGGGTGTCTATACTTTACTTTGCTATTTATTTGTGTGACAACTTTCGACTTTTACTTTCTTTCCATACTTTCTGCTCCCTACATTTTCCAATGAGGGTCATTACTCTTGCATTTTAATGACGTGAAAATCCACAGAATACAGACTCTCTGCAACGCTTACCTAGCCGTATATTTAATTTTTTCCCTCTTGGTATACCTGCGGTTTTGGTGGCTGTGTAGTTACTTACCTGTTTTTTAAAGGGACTCAGGAGATTGAATGATGACATGAACAAATTTAGAGTTAAATCACATCACTGGCTGTGTCTCAACCCCCCAAACCCAACACACACACACACAAACACACAATGATGTGGGTAGTTTTCACACAGCACTTAAATCCTACACATGATCTTGCTAGTCATAGGTTATGCATTTAATATTACCGTGTAGGCTTTGTATATCTGTTTGCATACCAATAAAGTTTTTGAACACCATGGACATTGAGTTTGCATTGAGTTTGACTGTGTTTAGAAAAGATTGGCCGACTAAGCTTTTTGAATTAATTTCACTTCATTTTTCTCTGCTTACACTAGGAAAAGATGGAAAAGATCGGAAAGGTGTTGTCCTTCACAAAGTTACTTTATACATTTAGTATGTTTTTGAACCTGTACTTTTTAGTTTAACTTGAGTTTAAAAGTTCAGTCAATACTTTTACTAGAGTCTTTTTTTTAATGCAGATATCTATACCCTTACTTGAGTAAAGAATGCGTGTTCACCTCAGTTTAAAGCTACACACACTGCAATGGCACTTCTTGGGGAAATCTCATTGTGGGACTGGATCAGAGTGGCTGTAATTCCGCCCCAAAGCTGAATTTTTCTTCAGATACAGTATTAGGGCACCAATTAAACTGATATAAAATTGGGTATAAGTGGTGCTCTATTGGTGGAACAAAAGCCGTTGACTCACACACTCAGGGGAGAGCACAGGGAGAGCATACAAACACCGCACACACAAGATCCGAGCCGGGATCAAAACTGTGAAACATCTCATGTAGTTTAATTGAAAATGAACGAATGCAGTGAGACAGGGAGGTATGAACTGAGGGTGCATCAATGTGTTTCAGGATGACAGAGGCAGCTTCTTTATCTGCTTGGAACAGCGCGTTTCGAGGAGATGCACATGCTTGTTCGTGCCAAAATGTGAAACTGTTATATGTGAATATGTGAATGGTTATACCTGTTCAACACGTAGTGAAATGTGCCCTGAGCTGTTCTCTGAGACTGTGCAAATTATTTGTTTTACATACAATTATATTGAATTACTGCATGGTAGTAGCCTATGTAGCCTACACACTCACCTATTAACCAGAAGACCCAGGTTTAAACCCCACTTACTGCCATTGTGTCCCTGAGCAAGACACTTAACCCCGAGTGTCTCCAGGGGGGGGGGGCTGTCCCTGTCACTACTGATTGTAAGGCGCTTTGGAAAAGGCAGTCCGTAAATGTAATTTATTAAAAATACGTAATGATATTTCATACTTTGTAGTGATGTCTGAAAAGATTTAAAAAGTAGTTATTGTCTATTTTGCAGAATGCTATTCGTGAAATATGGGATTCACATGGACACAACAAAGGTAGAACAACGTATAATTGTGGAATATGTTTCCGTGCGTGCTGCCACAGAAATTCATAAATATTTTTTGTGTCTACTTGCCTTGTTCTGTTAAATTGAGACTCTGATCAATTATTCGTTTTGAGAACTTACATTGGGAGGTGCTCAATGAAGGTCCACATTACTCTTTTGCCCTCTTTTACCTATACACCTACACCACTCACATTCACCCACAAAGTGTGTCTCCAGGGGTGTGACAGTAGTATGTGGGTCAGGGCCACTCCCTGGGCCGCCAGCCCCCATGGCCTCCTGCAGGCCGGCCACAATAGCAGCACTGCGGTGGCTGCCATAGCTGGGATTCTCTGCCGTATCCGGGGCATCGTCGCGCAGGGCGGACAGACACGCTGGCAGCAGCTCGGCAATCAATTCATCAATCTTTGATGGGAGTGGGGACGGCGGTTGGAGCCAGACCTTCCTGCCCCCACACTCTGGCCAGGGCCACCATCGGAGATGTCAGCAGTGATGTAGAGGACTCGGCGAGCTCCCCTGCGTTACACCCCCACACCGGATCCTGGAGCTGTCACCACAGTCACTGGAGTTTACCATGAAAGTGCAGCCAGGGAACAGGAGGGAGGTGGTGGGAATGGGGGACTTGATTCTTCTTCTTTAAAAAAAGGATCCGTTCTGACCCCTCACTGGGGGCGGTGGTGGCCTAGCGGTTAAGGAAGCGATCAGAAGGTTGCAGGTTCAAATCCCGATCCACCACCGAGCAAAGCACCGTCCCCACACACTGTTCCCTGGCGCCTGTCATGGCTGCCCACTGCTCACCAAGGGTGATGATTAAAAGCAGAGGACACGTTTCACCGTGTCACCATGTGCTGCGCTGCAGTGTTTCACAATAACAATCACTTCACTTTCACTTTTTGTTCTCTTTGCAATTAAAAAGTCTCTGAAATGAAGAAATCACACAAAAACATTGGCAACCTGTAGTGTAAGATCAAACTGGCATGACCTGAACTTTACCAAAACATTATTCTCAAGCTGAATCTGGTATTGAGTATGGTAATCAATCATTGTCACCTAATAATGGATTTAAAATGAACCCAAGTGGCACATAAAGCAACGTTGCCATTTGTCTCCCTCTCCTGGACAAGTAGGAATTGCACAGCAAACCAAGTTAAATTGGAAATATGCAATTAGGTTCTTCTGTCAAATGCACTTTATGATTTATGATCTGCATTTTGTGTCTTATTTGTATCACACTACAGAAAGGTGGGAACTACTGTTGCAGGCGGTGGATATTCTGTCTCTGGGGCAGCAGTGGCCTAGCAGTTAAGGAAGCGGACCTGTAATAAGAAGGTTGCCGGTTCGAATCCCGATCTGCCAAGGTGTCACTGAGGTGCCGCTGAGCAAAGCACCGTCCCCACACACTGCTCCCCGGGCGCCTGTCATGGCTGCCCACTGCTCACCAAGGGTGATGGTTAAGAGCAGAGGACATGTTTCACCATGTCACCGTGTGCTGTGCTGTGTTTAACAGTGGCAATCACTTCACTTTCACTCTGCAGAACCACAGCAAACGAGATCACTGCTTTCTGTTTGGCCTGCTAAAACCAAGCCAGAACTCCATCATCAAGCCTTGTGACGTCTTAACCAGCAAAACACATCACCACACCTGTTACCTGATCATAGCAACTCACCCGCTGACACATTTACTGAGGGACAGGTGAAGAGATGGGGCGAAGATGGGGCGAAACCCAACCTCAGCATCCAAGCATGGGGCTAGGCCTAAACATCATCAGCTGACTTCCTGTCCAATAGGAGTTGGAATATTTTCTGGAAATGATAATTATACAATATGCACATCCATTCTATTTTATAACTTTTGCACGCAGTTCAGATCTTGTTTGTAATGTGTTTTATAATGTATTTTATACATATTTATTACCTTAGTTTTCTCTCTTTAATTTAATCTGAAATTGAATTAAACAATGCCTCGTTGCACATCCCACTCCATGTTGCTCTTATTTAAAAAGTGCATTCAATATTGTTTTTGGTTTTTTTGTATTTGGAAGTGTATTGCTTGTAATGGCATTGAATGTTGTGTAAATGCAGTTGTGTGGCTTGTGGAGAAATATTTTTTTTGTTCATCTGCCATTAACTGGGACTATTAACCTCAATAAAGGTGATGGTTAAAAGCAGAGGACACATTTCGTTGTGTCACCGTGTGCTGTGCTGCAGTGTTTCACAATGACACTCACTTCACTTTCACTGTCAGGAAATTCACTCGTTCGCTAAATTCACTCGTTCGCTTTATTTTTATGCACGTACAGACGCAAGATAACGAAGGAGCCGAGTTTTTAAGGGTTAAATACACTTTATTTAAACAGGGATTCGAAAAATGATTTTAAAAAATTACAAGCATTTCACTGCTTATCATACCGTGTATGACTATGTATGTGACAAATAACATTTTAATTTGAAAAATTTGAATTTAGGACACCAGTCATTATAAATCCCTGGATTTTTACTTTAGGAAATTATGCATTTCCTCGTGAAGGGAAATTGTTTTTTACTTTCACCTAAGTGGACGATTAAAGGGAGGACGTATTTATTTTTAATGGAGTCAAAATATTAATTGGGTGTCTCTACTGAGCAAATGTTGGACTTTATCCGCGGTGTTTTGTCCCCGGTGACAGATCGAGGGCTTGTGTCCAGGACAGCGTGCGAAACCAACTTTATTGTTCCGAGTTGTGCGGACAGACAGCGGCGCTGCTCCCCTGCGCGGACGGGCTGAGATGCGACCGCTCCGCCCGCAGCCACTTCCGACGCGCTCCGCCTGAGCCCACGGTCCTCCGCGCTGCCCCGTCCCCGCGTTGAACCTCCACGGACTCCCGCGGGCCGGGTTTGTACGCGAAGGAGATGAGATACGGGAGCGTTTCGGACGATCGCCGCGAAGCCCAGAAGGCCGCGCCGAGCCTCGGATTAGCGTAAGATTCCCGCGGCGCCATGGAACGCGCGGCCCTCCGCCCCGTGTGACGCTCTCCACCCGGTAAGCTTTTTGCCGAGCGTTCTTTTTTTTTTTTTTTTTCTTCCTCCCCGTCCTTCCCTCCATCACGGGAATTCTGCAGACGAATAGCACCACCTCCGGCCCGACCTCCGAACGCGAGTGCGGTTAAAAGCGGAGTAAATAACTCGCTGCGGGCTGCCGCGGGCCTGTAAACAAAGCGCCCCGCTCGCTCGCTAAATGCTAACAGTTGTTAGCGCGCCGGCTAATAGGCTTAAACCCGTCGGCGGATCGGAGCGACGTTTTCCATTTAATTCCGAGTGTCGCTGGTAATTGAACCCTCCGGCCGCGCTAGTGAAACGGCTTCTCCTTCGCTGCTTGATTGATTCTCGTCGGCTGTCAGTGTGAAAGCGAGCGCTGGCGTTAGCCCGCCGGCTAGCCGAGTAAGGCAGCCTGAGCCGCTAGACTTGAATAGCGGACTTAAACTGCGAAAGTGTCGAGTTCGCGGATCGTGTGCTCAGTCCCGTAACTTCTTAACTGCACAAGGCAACGTGTCACTTTGGTAATGCCATAATCCGCCCTAAAGGATTTGCCCCGATCGCAGACCCCGGCCAACTTCGCCTAATCGCACATCATATTTGCTGTTTATTTAGGCTGGGTCACTCATTCGGGTTCTGCTTTAAAACCACGTGGACGGTGGCGTGTGCTGGTGTTAAAATAAGACAAATTGATGAAGGTGGTGGTGATGGTAGCCAATCAGCATGGAGCATCAAAAGAAGCTAGCTGGGCTGCGGTATGAATGAATGTACTGAAGTGTGTGTGTGTGTGTGTCTGACAGGTGCGGCGCCATGCCAAGCTCAGCGTGGGGCGTATAAACGGTGAACTTGGCTCGAGAGAACCTGGAAACTGCCTCCCCCAACCCCAACCTGCATTGAGCCACAGCCACGGAACTCGGCCTTGCCGCTCGCAGGCGTTGCCAGGATGGCCTCGGTTCCCGTGTACTGCCTGTGCCGTCTGCCCTACGACGTGACCCGCTTCATGATCGAGTGTGACGTCTGTCAGGACTGGTTTCATGGAAGGTGACTGAGCGCTGCGCTCGCTGAACGATGCAATTTTTTTTTTTTTTTTTTTTACAAATGTTCACCGGGCTCATGTTGCATTTCTTCTTTTTTGTGTTGTTGTTGCTCTAGCTGTGTTGGGGTGGAGGAGGACAAAGCTGCAGAAATAGACCTGTATCACTGTCCCAACTGTCAGGTCACTCATGGGCCTCCAGTCAGTAAGTTCCCTTTATTTTTATTAACTTTCTGGGTTTGGGACGCATGTCTCCTGAATGAGTGATATATCAGTTCTTGGGGGTGAGTGGACATGGCTTTCGGACTATCGTGTTCGGAGGATCATGGTAGCATGTACCGACAACGTGCAAAAGCTTAGCCGTAACGCCACGATTGCCCCGGTTTGTCTAGTGCGGAAGCGCCGTGGCGGTCACAAGCAGTCGGATGCTAGAAGAGATTCCGGGCGACTGGTGCAGACTGGCAGTCCCCAGTTCGTGCGGGAGTTACGGAGCCGCACCTTCCCGAGGTAAGTGAACGCTCCTGTAGCCTCACGCAAGCGCGAGGCGTTGAACTGCTTGCCCGCCCGGCAGAGTTTCGGACAATCTCTTTCTCGTTCGTTTTAGTGCCGATGAGATTCTGCTGAAGCCAGCTGGTGCTCAGCTCACAGTCGAGTTTCTGGAAGAGCGCTCCTTCAGCGTTCCCGTTCTGGTGCTGAGAAGGGACGGGCTGGGCATGAACCTGCCCCCGTCGTCTTTCACCGTCTCTGATGTGGAACATTACATTGGTAAGAATTTTCCCAATTAATGCAATTTAGTGTATCATTGTCTATATTTAGCTTTAGTTCTTCACTGTTTGTCTTTAAGTCATGATTTTTTTAAATTTTTTTATTTGGTTTGGTTGCAGGTTACGATAAGGAGATTGATGTGATCGACGTGAATCGCCAAGCTGACCTGAAGATGAAACTTGGCGAGTTTGTGGAGTACTACAACAGCCCCAACAGGGACCGCGTGCTCAATGTTATAAGCTTGGAATTTTCAGAGACCAGGTATGGTTTATACATGTCTGAAAATTAAGATTTTCGTGCGTTCTCCTCTCTCAGTGAGCAATTATTATTGTTGTAGGTTATCTAACTTAGTGGAAACTCCGAAGATTGTAAGGAAGTTGTCCTGGGTGGAAAATCTGTGGCCGGAAGAGTCTATTTTTGAACGGCCTAATGTGCAGAAGTATTGCTTGATGGGTGTGAAGGACAGCTACACCGACTTCCATGTTGACTTTGGAGGGACGTCTGTGTGGTACCATGTGCTTCGAGTGAGTTTGCCTTGCATAAAGATTTAAATCTATATAGATTTAAATTTCGAAACCATTAATTATTGCATGTGATTCTACAGGGTGAAAAGATCTTCTACCTGGTCCGTCCCACCCCTGCTAATTTGTCATTGTTTGAGCGCTGGAGCTCCTCCTCCAATCAGAACGAGTTGTTCTTCGGAGATCAGGTGGACATGTGCTACAAGTGCTCTGTGAAGCAGGGGAACACACTCTTCATCCCAACAGGTAGGGGACCACGTGACACTGTGTGGCTCTTATATGGGTAACTATGAGCCAGGCTGTCATCCTGAAATAACTGTTCTCTGGACAGGATGGATTCATGCTGTGCTCACCCCAGTGGACTGCCTGGCGTTTGGCGGGAACTTCCTTCACAGCCTCAACATTGACATGCAGCTTCGGTTGGTTTTGTGTCAAAACAACTTTTAGTTTAGATTTTTAGGAATCTACTAGATTTCTGAAGGTGTATGTCTGTTGCTGACAACGTGCTTCTACATTCAGTTGATTAGCAGCCATTCCCAACTTGTATTGTCATTTAAAGCATTAGCAATGTTATTGTTTGATATTTGGGACAGTCCCCCCTGGAGACACTCAGGGTTAAGTGTCTTGCTCAGGGACGATGGTAGTAAGTGGGGTTTGAACCTGGGTCTTCTGGTGTGTTACCCACTAGGCTACTACCACCTTGTTTAAAGTCAAAATGTCTGGATTGATGTTATTTTAATGGACAGAATAATTTTTTGTCACAAAAATGAGGACTTCAAAATGTCCTTAAATTCCATTGTCTGATGTGTGCACATTTCTTTATCTTTTAGGGCCTATGAGATTGAGAAAAGGCTGAGCACAGCTGACCTTTTCAAGTTCCCAAACTTTGAGACTGTGTGCTGGTATGTGGGCAAACACCTGCTTGACACTTTCCGAGGTGAGACTCTTTGACTTTACACTGTCAACCAATTTGACTATTTATTATTAGTATTTTTATGGCTCATTTTGAACATTGTAATACTATAAATGCTTTACATGGTGGGATTCAAACTGTTTGCTTACATTAGATATCATTTTATATTGACAATGACATGACCATTAATCAGGTTTGTGTTTTTGCTATCAGGTCTAAGAGAAAATCGCCGGCATCCTGCCTCTTACCTGGTCCACGGAGCTAAAGCTTTGAATAACGCCTTTCGCGCCTGGACTCGCAAAGAGGTATTTAGCGGCATGGACGTCCAAACTGAGTTATTGAGTTACTTTACTGAAGGCGTCTCACGATCCGCTGTGCTGGTTTGTTCCTGCAGGCTCTGACAGAGCACGAGGACGAGATTCCAGAAACCATAAAGACCCAGCAGCTCGTGAAGGACCTGGCCAAGGAGATACGTCTAGTGGAGGTGAGTGAAGGCGCACAGCTGGTGGAGGGTAGAGCCAGAGGGTTGGGGGAACCTGATGTGTCTGCTTCTGTGTCACAGTTACTCTCAGCTATTTACACTGTTTCCACATGCATTGAGGTCTCCTATGATTTTTTTTTTTCTGGTCTTATTGGTCCCCTAAGTCTTTTTCCGAAATTTAGCCTTATTGCAGAATTACAGCCACTTTGATCCAGTCCCACGATGAGATTTCCCAGGACGCGCCGTTTCAATGTCTGTAGCTTTAAATGCTAATGAGGAGGCGAGCGGCCTGTAAAAGTTGAGGGGGCATCAGCATGGTCATGGAGCAGACAATGAAATGCGTCCTCTGCTTTTATCCCATCACCCTTGGTGAGCAGTGTGCAGCCATGACAGGCTCCCAGGGAGCAGTGTGTGGGGGCGGTGCTTTGCACAGTGGCACCTCAGTGGCACCAGGGTGGTTCGGGTTTTCTAACCTGCAACCTTCTGGTTACGGGTCCACTCTCTTACCTGCTAGGCCACCACAACATTCATGTTCATTAATCTCACAAAGTGAAATTTTATGTCAGGATCTTCTCTCTTTTTTTTTTTCAGGATATCTTTCAGCAGAACTTGGGTCGGAGTGTAGCTCCTTTTGCTGGTGCCCAGAGTTTCCAGTCCACTCAGCCCAAAGTCCCAATGGCTGCATCGTTTAATTCTGGCCGGCCTCCAGGCAAAAAGAGGGGTCCAAAGCCAAAAGATGGAGTTGCTGATGGAGACACAGGCCTGCCAGGGGCCAAAAAGAAGGGACAGAAGTGCAAGGACATGAAACCAGAGGCAGGGGAGCTGGATCTTCTTGAGATTCACACCAAGCATACGCTCAAGAAATTCCAACCTGGAAATAAAGCCAAGAATAAGAACAAGGTAATACTGTGGGTTAAATCAAGGCCATGTACAATTACACACAGTGGAAATGGCATGAAATAAAGTGTGTGAGATATGACCGTGCAAATTTAGACAAGCACGACAAACAAGGAACAGTTAGTAACACTAAATTAAAGCCACTTTAAGTTGTCGCAGCAGTGAGATGGTTAAGCCAGTTCAAAATGAAATATGAAGTTGTGTCTTGTCACCTGTCTGTTCCAGTTGGAGCTGGATGACTTTGAAGGCAAGCTAAACAAGAGTAAACTAAAACTGGTGCTGACCAATGGCAAGTTTCAAGGGTAAGATGTCTTAGTGATCAAATGTACCCCCTTTTCCATTGTATTCCATTACCTTGCTGTCTTTTAAAAAAATCCCTAAATTAACAGGAAGAAGGTTGGTCATTTGGACAGCAGCAACGGTGCAGGGCACGCCTCTCAGTTCCAGGCTCTCGTTGGTAGTTCTGCCCTGGAGTCGGATCTGGAGTCAGAAGACGAGTTGCAGATAGATGAGACGCCCCCCCCCTCGCCGCCGTGCACCGCCCAACAAGAAAAAATTTGTTGGTGAGACTTGGCCCTGGAGTAATATAGGTTTCTAGGGTTGATGAAGTATGGATGCGGCAACACCCTTGACATGTGACCTCGTCCACATGAGTCGAGTACACTCATGGATTGGAAAGGCCCTACTCAAACCAGATTATTGTGCTTGCATGTAGGTCTACCTAGAAAGCTCCCGCGGGCCAAGCCCTGCTCGGATCCGAACCGTGTCAGGGAGCCAGGCGAGGTCGACTTTGATATTGAGGTGAGCGTGGCGTCCTCCCTGTGTTTCTAAAGGATTATATGTCCTTATGTGGCAAGCGACGTGTCATTTATGTTCCTATGCGGGACCTTTAGGAGGACTATACCACAGATGAGGAGACTATAACGGTGCAAGGAGTCAAAGGAGGAGCTGGAGGAATACTGGACTTACTAAAGGCCAGTAAGCAGGTGGCCGGTCTGGACTCGGCTCTCAGGTACCGCATTTACCTTTTATTGGGTGCTAAATCCGGTAAATCCAATACATTTTAGGCATTACATTTGTTCCCTTTTTTTTTTTTTTTTTTTTTTTTATTAGAGAGGAAGCCCCTGCTTCCCCCAGCACACGGGATGCAATCCAGGGCATGCTGTCCATGGCCAACCCTCCCTCTTCTTCGTCGTCAACATCCTCCTCTCCCCTCTCAGTTTCTGGTGTCCATGCTGAGGGTCTGGGACTGGTGAAGGAGAAGGGTGGCAGGGCAACCTGGATGATGGGAGGTCCCAAGAAGAGTGAGAAAAAGGCCCCCATCCAGAGGCCAGGAAAGCGGCCAATCAAACGGCCGGCCCGTCATCTTAGTGATGAAGAAAGCCCTGATGAGCAGGAGACATTAGGCACCTGCTTCAAGGACTCAGAATATGGTGAGGGGTGGATTTTTTGGATGGGTCCAAAACCGTTGGCGGTCTGTCTTAATTTTAGTTTTATTCTAGTATTTGTGGCAGTTGTTTAGTCTGTGCTTTAGTTATTGTTTTTTGTCACGTTCTGTCTTCTTTTATATAAATTATTTGGTCTTATATTTGCAATTAAGAAAGAGTAAATCTGATCTTGATCTGGACCCCAATCCAGTGCTTGATTGTATCATTGCACCCCTCGTTTATTTATGGGAATTTTTCTGATTTCTTAGTCTATCCTTCATTGGAATCCGATGAGGAGGACCATGCATCAAAGTCAAAAATGAAAAGGAAGAGGAACTGGGACGACACACCATGGAGTCCCAAAGGTACCTTCACACACCCTCAAATGTGTGGGACACATCTATAAGGACACAGCTGGCATTAAAGCCTATGAGATGTGTTATTTAACACAGAGTAGTTGCGCAGAGATGACGCCACGATTCACACTAAACCATGTCCTCTGTTTCATGCATTGAGTGACAGCTGCCCTTCATATCGCTCTAATGTCTACATTATTATTAATAATAATAATAATAATTAATTTTATCTAGGACTATTTAGAGAAACCTGCAATTGGGTTGTTCATAGAGAGGGTTCATTGTGCGTAGCTACACATTCACCCGCTCCTGGTCTATTAGGTCTTCAAAACCAAGGTATGGAAGACGTGATGCTGGAAATGACCTCCTTCTTCTCGTAAAACATTATAATTTGCTGTGCTCTGATTGGCTGTAGCTTGTCGCCAGCCAACGAGCATATTTCACTGTTTTGTGCGCAGAGTGTAGCTTTCAGCAATCGTTGGTGTAGCTTTCCCTCTTTCTTGAGATTGTGCAGAATTGTGTTTGCTAAACGCGTGTAACTCCCTGTTTTCCAGCTCGTGTTACGCCAACACTGCCCAAGCAAGAGCGCCCAGTAAGGGAAGGGGTGAGGGTGGCATCGGTGGAGACTGGACTTGCTGCAGCCGCAGCTAAGCTGGCACAGCAGGTAAGTTCTACACTGTGCAATAATGGCTGTCTTATAAGCAGATTGTATGGTCTCATGCTGTCTTGTGTTACAACCAGGAGCATCAGAAAACCACAAAGAGGAAATACACCAAAAAGAGGCCACAAGCTCCCCCTGCTCCCCAGCCCCAGATAGAACCCTCACCCGCCTCCCCCCTGATGAGCACTGAGCCTCCAGCAGACTCGATGCCTGAGGAGAGGAGAGTTGAAGCCTTCTCTGCCAGTCTCCTGGACCACGAGTACACAGCCGGTCCAGGCCCCTTCGGACCCGGGGGGCCAAGAGGCAGCGCTGCCATGGCACCAGGGGTGTTCCTGACCTCCAGGCGACCCTCCCTCTCCCCACAGAACAGCAGCAGCTACTCCCCAACTGCCCCGTCTCCGGCTGGACAAGTCAGCCCTGGGGCAGCTGCGACAGGACAAGGTATGTAGGCTTTCACCTTTCCCACGCATTGCCACCAGTCTGGTGCTGATCGTTCTGTCTTGTCTTTTCTGTCACCAGGAAAACGTCCAAAAAAAGGACTTGCGACAGCGAAACAGAGACTGGGAAAAATTCTGAAAATTCACCGCAATGGCAAACTGCTTCTGTGAGAGACAAGTGGGACTAATATTATGAACAGAAGGGCAAGGTGTAAATCCGAAGGAAACGGGATGTATGAGGAGGGCGGTCTGACTTTGTTTGAGGTAGTGATGCACGGGTTTTTTTTTTTTTTGGTTTTTTTTTAAACATTTAATTTTATGTTTAAAGGTGATTTTTTTTTTTTTTTTTTGGGAGGGGAAAACCCTTTAGGGTTTTTTTTGTTTTGTTTTTGAAGTCTTTTTAAAAAACTTTAAATGGGGAATTTTTAAAAAAGCCAATCTGGACAGATATCAGGACCAGTTGACCCGTGCATCGCTAAGTGCCAGGGATGTGACTGAGTGACCTGTGTATTATACATGTATCTGTATGCCCTTGATCACATTATGTAGTGGCTCTACCCTTACCTCCACATGTGTGCTCGGATTTTGTATGTTTCCTTTCACCTTTTGCAACATTCACACTCTTCCAAAGTGGCAAAACGCTTTAGATATGTGGCTAGATTCAGTAAAACAATTCAAGCAAATTCCAGGTAGTCCTCAAAATGGCTGATTTTTAAACATGGTAAGCGGTCTACAGTGACCAGTTTCAAAAAACCGAAGCTGTCAGAAGCTGTCATGTGTGCATGCCTGCAAGGGAGCTTTTAAGGGGAACCGCAGGATGCACTTGACTCGTATGAAAGGGACACAACCATGACTGCTTCAAATGGGATTGCCTTTTTTGTTCTTATTGAGGCAATCTTTAAATGTTCTCCTACCCAACACATTAGTTTAATTTGTAATTATACCTCTGTCACAGATGCTAGCATGTACAGCCGTACAAGTTTTTGTGATCTCGCGGTTCATAATTTGCTTTATTGATGTTTGTGAAATTTATTATTATTATTATTATTATTATTTTTTTTAGAAACATATTTAGATGCCTATCTATACATTCAGAATGATATAGATATATAGAGTACTAGTATGTTCTGAAGCCTTGATGCTAGCTTGTTTAATAGTGTTGCATTTTAGTCCCATTTTGCATTATGCAAAATTTTGTTTTTTTAGATGTGCATATTTTTTTTTATTCACCCAGTCACTCTGAGATCAGGTGTCCTACTTTGAAATTCTTTGTCGGCCTGACAATAAATGTCATATATAGTGCATTTGAGGAATACTGAGATGCTTAGAATGGGGAATGCTCTTCCTGTGACGAACTATAGTTCAGTCTGGGGACACGGGACACAGCAGCAGTTTTAATAGACTTCACTGTACATAGTTTCTGTAATTAAAAAAAAATAGTTTTAAGGGTTTTTGTTTGCATTATAATATTTCTTGATAACAGACACATTGTGTAAAATACATCAAAATGTTTGCAGAGTGTAAGAAATTTTAGTTATTATTTGTATGCAGTAATTGCAATTTTAGTTTGTCTCGTTTATTGGTAATGTAACGATGTACTCAGTAGATATGTTCTATGTAATGTTTTTATTTTGCTTATGGTCTTTTAATATCAGTAATTGTTGATATATTTGTTGCTTATTTTTTTAAATATTTGGTCCAAAGGGGTTAAATATAATCCAATATTTTCTAACTAAATAATCCTTACATTTGTAATTTTTTCATTGACATTTGTCCATGTACACCAAAAATGTGGTGCCTCCACCCGAAGGATGCCCCCACCCAAGTTTTTATGCTAAAGATTTTTCTTTATTTATTTTTCTTACTAGCATTTACTTACATCAACTTTGAAGGCAGCATAATACAATGAATAAGTAAATGTATCTTCAGAAAAAATAAAATTCACATTGCATCAGAATTTCCAGCAAGTAGCAACTAATTTACTCTACATCCCAAGTTTTTGGGAACTTCACAGTGGGTCCATACATATGACGGAAGTGCCACTAACAGTAATTTGTAAAAAAATTTAAATTAAACAATATTCATAAGGATCACTGCTGCTGTAAAGTTGATACATTGGAAGATCCAGTATACTGTTGTAGGTTCCAAAAACATTTGAAAATTGACCTTTTTTTCCACAAATCTGAAATGTAATTTGTTAAATTAGAAGTAGATAAAATATGACTGTGCATAGATTACATGTTAAATAGACTGCCTTTAATTGGAATTCCTGGCTCCAGTTATGCCGCTTTTGGGGTTAAATAAATATCTCAAAACATATTCATCAAGAATGTTAGGTTTCAATTAACAAAGCTATTTTGCATTAAATTTCTATTGAACCAAGCTTTGCCTGTTTTTGACATTGCACCATCATGAACTGAAATGGTGGAATGTGGCATTTTATGACTATTTTAATGGAGGCTGGAGAGTCGCACAATTGTACATTATAAATAGCAGTGCCCTTAAAGCCGATGCCCACTGAGCAAACTTGACCTTCTGGCACTCGCGGTATATAGTCCATCTTGGAATGACCTTGGGGTCCACTTTGTGACGTCCACCGGCCACAAGCCATAGCAAGCCATCAGCCATAGCTTTATGACCCCTGATAGGTGAAGTCCGTGTCACTTTTACTACGGCGTTTGGCAGTGGGTGGGAAATGTCATGCAGGTTCCTGGTCTAAGGAAGACAGAAACTACTTCTGATTGTTCTGTTAGTTCTGGTTTTGATCAACCACACTCTTTGACACCTCATCACATGCAATGAGGAAAATATTTAAGATAATATTAAAAAATTTAATATAAATATAATAACACTGCTGCTCAGTTTCCTTCCTATCCACGGGAATACGTTTATCAAGTTGTAATAAAACAAGCACAACGCCGCGGGCCCGTTCTCAAGTTCATCGTTTTGGCCGGAGGGGGGGCGTGCGCTCCGTCTTCCCGCAGCCGCGCAGGATCTCGCGGGATCTCGCGAGAGTTCATCCTACCCTGCTAGCTGCTGCAAGATGGAGAAGTTAAATTGAGACGCATACGCGGTAAGTGCCCCGAAACGCTGTGTCGGCGGCGAGCGCGGCCTGTTCGCGGGCGGCCGGTCGAATGGGACGGTCGGCAGAGGCCGGCGGCAGCGCCTCGGGCCGAGCGGGGGCGGAAAACGGGCGTTTTTTTTTGCCCCCCCCCTCCCGCCAGCCATAAGTCCGGACATTCTGCTCATGTATGAACCGCCATTTTTAATTTGCGCTCCGACCGAACTGTATTGTGGTCGCGCACACACACACACACACACACAGTTTGAGGGTAGCGTCTATTTACACGGCGTGTGTGTTGAATTCCGCCCGGGCCTGTGACTGTGCCTTTCGTAAAGTCGTTGTTCCGCCCGTCGGACGCGCGTCATTTGGCGTCGGGTCTGTTGGTCCAGCTGGCCTGAAACGGACCCGTGTCTTTCTGCCTTTTTTTTTTTATATAATTTACGTTCTGAAAATTCCCCGCAGTGGTGTGGTACTCACGTCAAACGTGGCCGCGTCGCGCTTTGGGAAGGAATTGAGGTGACATGCAGCCAATAACGTAAAAAGGCAGGGGGGGGGAGGAGAGGCAGCGAAGTTGTCCGAAATAAAAAAGCCGCACGGAGTTGAGGTTTCGTTGCAGCTGCCGCTGCGAACCGAGAGACGAGCTCCAACTCCGGGTTCCGGGCCCAGTTCTCCGCAACCTCGTTCCCCACGAACATATATATATAAAAAAGAACCCGCTTCGCCTCGCACTCCTTTAGCGTTTAACACAAGTTAAAGTCGTTTAATTTCTCACACGTTCTGTCAAAAGCCGCTTCTTGGTGGTTCGCTGGTTCAAAACATTAAATGGAGCTATTCGTGAAATGGGAATTCACGTTCCGCTTTGCTTTATGAAAAAAAAATGATGGCTGTTAGTGGCCTAGTGGGTAACACACTCGCCTATGAACCAGAAGACCCAGGTTCAAATCCCCGCTTACTACCATCGTGTCCCTAAGCAAGACACTTAACCCTGAGTGTCTCCAGGGGGGGACTGTCCCTGTAGCTACTGATTGTAAGTCGCTCAGGATAAGGGCGTCTGGTAAATGCTGTAAATGTAAGTCATGGAGACGGACACGTGATTACTGTTCACACATTTTCCCCCTAATTAATGTATTTACACGCATCATAAATTTATATAGATATTTTTGGACAAAGTAGTACAAGATCAAGAGGCGGGTTGGTGGGAAATGAGTCGGGACCTTGTTTTTCTGGCGCACTCCACATGAAACGTCAGTCCCCGGCTCCGCCACCGCAGCAGTAGCAGCAGCAGCAGCAGCGACGGTGGTGGGAACGCTGAAATGCAGCGTCTCGGCTCAGCGTGCCGCTAGGCCCGTTCGGGGGGGAATGATTCAGCGGGATGTGATGCGCGTCGCAGCCTGCCAGGGCGACCCGTGCGGCGAGCGCACGTCCGATCCGGTGAGTGGCCGGCGCCCTCCGATCCGCCGAGGCCGGGCTGAGCGGGAGGCCCCAGCGCCGGCGGCCGCGGTCGGCCGGCCGGTGCGATTTTGAGGGGCATAATCGGTTGACGAGAGGCGCGCTGGCTCCGGCGCAGGCCCCGCCGAAGCCCCGAGCTCGAGTGGTCGCTCGGGGCCGCGGCGGCGCCGGTTCGCGCCGCGGCCTGTAGTTCGTACGCGTCCGGTGTTCGGCGGCGCGCCCTCCCTTCGTCCCCGCGTTTCAATCCCCGGTGCGGGCGGCCGTCGTCGTCCCGAGTCGGCCTGCGCGGAAGGTGAAATTCGCGGTGACACATTTCGGGAGTCTGGGTTAGCTTAGCGTCGCCCGGCCGCGGAGCTCGCCGCTTTCGGCGGCCGGCTAGTTCTTTAGCGCGTCGCCGGACAAGAAGCACCACGACGGCGCCGAACAGTCGCGATGTGCCGCCCGTATTCGCAATAATTCCACTCTGTCCCGTTTTGTGCCAGTTGCCGCGCTTCAACAGCGGCTTTTCTCGTTTTTTTTTTTTTTGCCCGGGACTTGTCAAGTTAGCTTGCCGGCTATCAGAGCAGAGTCTGCCGCTTTTACCCTCGTCCGCTACCGCGTGTATTCGAAGCCCGAGTCCTATTTCGACACGATTACTCCGACTTCAAATGTAGGAATAAGGCGTTTAAATCGGACTTCCAAGTTAGAGGTTGCTACGTAGCATCCCCCCCCCCTGCTAGCTGGACGGCGAGTGAGTTTGCGATACTCTTCGTCCTTTTCTTTTTCTTTTTCCATGGCGTGTTTGAACATTTTAACTCGCAGTTTCTCATTTCCTCAGCGAACAGTGAAGGTTCCTCGTCATGCTAACAGCTATCATCATCGTCTTCCATCTCACCCTCTATTCCGTATGGCCCGCTCGTACTCCCCCAATAATTTCATTATTGTTATGATTATTTGGCGAGCTCGTCAAACATGATTTGTGTTGAGAGAGTGAGACCCGGAGCTCAACAAAGTGTCGGCATTTGACCTCGGACGGGCGTCCCTCGATTCCGGCTCGGCTTAGTTCCCTTAAAATGTCACCAAGGTAGAGTAGAATAAACAAAAAAACAAACGCACTCATACAATTGTTCATGCACTGGATCTAGGACAGGGTTCCTGCGGCCGTAACGTCATGGAAGTTCTGGAAAAGTCGTTGAAATCTGAATGCGTAACATGCCTTGTCTGTAGGGCCTAGGTTACAAGGCTGTGTTGTGGGCTGGAGAGAAGGGTTTTAATAAAAATTTTGACCTTGTCCACGTTGCGCCGGTGGACCGCGGGGGCCGCTTTCGTTAGGCCTCCTCGGCGAGGAGCGATTTCATCACACGTTGCTGTGAACCGAGCGACTGCGGCACGTGGCATTTTTTTTTCAACGTTGCATTTCTTCTTTTTCGCAGGTATTGTAAATGAAACATGCTGTTAAGTTGGATTTGCCAAATCATTTACAGTAAGTGTGTCCGCATTGTTTCTTTTTAAATATTTGCCACGGCCACATTGCTAGCAGTCGGTCACACTGTGCCCTGCTGGTTGGCGTATTAAATGTGGCTGTATTTATGGATGGCTTTTTTTTTTTTAATGATTGCAGTTGAGGTCAACTTGGAAATGGCATTTTTCCCCCTTTAGCTAACGTGCTCGCGTGTTTTTTTTTTTTTTCATCGAACAGGGTGTAAAAACTAGCAACCATGAAAGTTGACAGGAGCAAACTAAAGAAAACCCCCACTGAAGCGGTGAGTGTGCGCTACGGATTTCGTCTCTCTGACCGCGCTCTGCCTGCTTTGAACGCTGTTGTCCGTCCGCCCGCAGCCTGCTGACTGCAGAACGCTCATCGAAAAGCTGAAGGGATGCAGCGACGAACAGCTTCTGCAGGAGCTGCAGCAGATCAAGACCTGGAACATCGGCAAGGTGAGTCCCCCGGGGCGCCGAGGGGCGGGGCCGCCGGCGCGCACGCGACGTCCGGACGCGCTGTGTGACCGCGAACGCTCCTCCTCCTCCTCCTCCAGTGCGAGCTGTACCACTGGGTGGACCTCCTCGACCGCTTCGATGGATCCTCTGCGACGCCGGGCAGACGGTGGAGAACATGTCTTGGCTGCTGGTGTGCGACCGGCCAGACAACAGTCAGCTGAAGGCCCTGCTGCTGTCCGTGCTGAACTTCACAGCTCTGCTGATTGAGTATAGCTTCTCGCGGCACCTGTACAGCTCTATAGAGGTATTACACTCTCTCTCTCTCTCTCTCTCTCTCTCTCTCTCTCTCTCTCTCTCTCTCTCTCTCTCTCTCTCTCTCTCTCTGTGTTTTCTAGTGCGATTTTATTTATTTATTTATTTATTTACCCTCCTTCCTCCTTCACAGCACTTGACCACATTGTTAGCGTCATGCGACATGCAGGTGGTCCTGTCTGTGCTCAACCTGCTCTACGTATTCAGCAAGCGCTCCAACTACATCACCAGGCTGGGCTCCGATAAGAGGACTCCTCTGCTCGCCCGCCTGCAGCACCTGGCCGAGGTACGGCGCACCCCGGCGCGCGCTTTTTACCGCCAATCCTGACTGGTTTCGCGTTCTGCGCTGTCACGTCGCGTCTTCCTGAAACGTTTCACCCGTTCTTTCGTTGCGCAGAGCTGGGGAGGCAAAGAGAACGGCTTCGGCCTGGCCGAGTGCTGCCGAGACCTGCCCATGTCGGTGAGTTGAACCTTCATGTTAAGTCCGGCTGCGGTTTTCAGGCGCTCGCTTGACCCGCTTCTCCCCTCATCCACGCAGAAATACCCCCCTAGTGCCACCACTCTGCACTTTGAGTTTTACGCTGAACCCAGCACTGAGGTCAAGGTGGAAAGGAAGGTACAGACATCACTTTTCCCCATGCGGTTATAATGACGGAAAATTAACGTTTGGTAACACTTATCCATTTCCTCAACAGTCAAGCAGCAACACACTACACTACATCCACATTGAACAACTTGATAAGGTGATTTAAATCTTTCCAACGTTGGTGTGATGCCTCAGCTGTTTCCTGCTTATGAATGTTGGACTTATTATTATCTTTGAACACGTGTTCAGATCTCCGAAAGTCCGTCAGAAATCATGGAGTCTCTGACGGCCATGTACAACATCCCCAAGGACAAACAGATCCTGCTCTTCACGCACATCAGGCTGGCTCACGGCTTCTCCAACCACAAGAAGAGGCTGCAGGCCGTGCAGGCCAGGCTGCACGCCATCTCCATCCTAGGTGGGAGCGTAGGCCTGGTCCTGACTGCTAGACTCTTATCAGACTCTTCTCTATGTCCTTGATTTAAAAAAAAAAAACAAAAAAAATAATTCGTTCTTTTAACGTTCCTCCTGTAGTGTACTCCAACGCCCTCCAGGAGTCTGCCAACAGTATTCTGTACAACGGCCTTATAGAGGAGCTGGTGGACGTTCTGCAGATCACCGACAAACAGCTCGTGGTGAGCAGTCGCTTTTGCTTGTGCTCTTCCGTGGTCGTCCTCCCTCTCTCACCTTTGATGACCGTGTGACCACGGTGCCACAGCACAGTGGGCTGGCATTCAGCCTGCCAAAGGGACAAATGTATATAGGTGGCCAAAATATTTAAGGGTCTTTCCCCTGTTTTCATAATGCACTTTTTCATTGATTTCCTGCTAAAGGGGCTATAAATGAGATCATGTAGATAAATGAGATAGAGCTATAACTTCAGCTTTATTCCTATTCGTCACGTCAGGACATCAAGGCGGCGTCGCTCCGCACTTTGACATCAATTGTTCACCTGGAACGGACGCCTAAACTCTCAAACATCATCGACTGCACCGGCACGGCCTCCTATCATGGCTTCCTACCTGTACTGGTGCGCAACTGCATACAGGCCATGATCGGTAAGAATCAACAAACAGCAGACGGCGCGCCGTGTTTAATCTGATTAAAGGTTCCGGTGAAACGATCTGTTCTTCTGCACGGGCAGACCCGCTCATGGATCCGTACCCGCACCAGTTTGCCACAGCGCTCTTCTCCTTCCTGTATCACTTGGCCAGCTACGATGCCGGGGGTGAAGCGCTGGTCTCCTGTGGCATGATGGAGGCCCTGTTGAAGGTAAAACCCTTTGCCTCAGCCTTGGCTTGTCGTGGCCTAACAGCTCTATTTCCTGTCTCGCTTCCTGTCTTTAGAAGCCTCATATCAGTTGGACTGTGTTCTGCTTTCACCTCTGTGCAAATCATGATAATCAGTGTGTTTCGATGCTTATGTTGAACTTTTTAAAGTTTTGTGAAATTGGGTTTTGTCTGTAAAAATGAGCTTTTTTTTTTTTCTTTCCATTTTATGTATGTAAAGTCATTTTATGTAATGTCATCTTCAATAGAATTCGACTTTGAACAGTATTCTACATTTACAATATTTATCAGATGCCCTTATCCAGAGCGACTTACAATCAGTAGTTACAGGGACAGTCCCCCCTGGAGACACTCAGGGTTAAGTGTCCTGCTCAGGGACACAATGGTAGTAAGCGGGGTTTGAAGCTGGTTCTTCTGGTTCATACCACCACCCCTTATATTCTAGTAGTATTTGAATGGTAATAGTATAATCTATTGTGAAATTATTTGTTGCAATCTTTAAATTCAGTTGCATTGTATTTATACTGGATATAATTAATTATTAGTTACAATACATTTACGGCATTTAGCAGGCACCCTTTGTTCAGAGTGCGTTACAATCAGTAGTTACAGGGACAGTCCCCCCCTGGAGACACTCAGGGTTAAGCGTCCTGCTCAGGGACACGATGGTTGAAAGCTCGGGTTTGAACCTTTTGTCTTTGTGGTCTACTGGTTCAGAGCCCACTAGGCCACAGTATTACAAAAAACTTTAACCTTTCATTTGTTGAATGTGGCAGAATGTTTCTTTTCTGTGAAAGCTGTGATTTTTTTCCCACTCTGCAGGTGATCAAGTTTCTAGGAGACGAGCAAGACCAGATCACTTTTGTTACCCGGGCAGTGCGTGTGGTGGACCTCATTACAAACTTGGACATGGCTGCCTTTCAGTCCCACAGCGGCCTTTCCATATTCATCTGCAGATTGGAGGTATGTCTTGGATGCAGCGTCTGTTGGAAGTGAGGCGTGAGTCTGACGTTTAGCTCAACTCTATGTTCTTGTCTGTGCGTGCATATGACCAGCACGAGGTGGACCTGTCTCGGAAAGAGTGTCCGTTTGTTATCAAGCCAAAGATCCAGAGGCCTAACACAGCGGCAGACACTGAGGAAATGGACACAGACACGGACAGTGAGTGTGCATTTTTAACATTTTCTACATATTGCGACTTGAAGCACCGTGCGTAATGTCATCTTGGGATTTAGTGACTAGCATCATTTCGATATGCAGTATCATGGTAACTTGGTCTTCTAAAAGCCGCTGTGCTGTTGCTATGCTGATGATTGTGTTGCATGCTTTTTCAGTGTCTGAGGTTGCTATGGAGAGCAGCCCTGGACCTTCCACCTCCACAGGCTCCAAAGCAGAGTCTGATACCCGAGCACAGAGCAGCACGGCCTCCACACCCAGAACAGGTTACTATAATAATAATAATTATTCATAATTAAATTTATTGGATCTGAATGATAAATGCTAGATGAATCACTCTTGTAGGTTAACGTTCTATCCACTGCATGCACAGCAAATTGCCCTTATAAACACGAACATGGGTGCTGCAAGTGAAAGATACAGAACTTAAATTTTCTAGATACATTGAACATGTCCATTGAACATGAACATTAATGTTTGAATGCCTTCTGGTTATTTCAGGCGTGCAGTGCATCCCACAGAGGGCAGCTCTGTTGAAGTCCATGCTGAACTTCTTGAAGAAAGCCATTCAGGACCCGGCCTTCTCTGATGGCATCCGTCATGGTCAGCGTTCGTTCCAGAGTTTTTAGCATGATCGCAGACTTCACACGCGAGTGCCGACCCAATTTATTCGTGTCTCGCTAATTCCGTTTTGTTTTTTTGTTTTTTTTGTCTCCCCGTGTGTGGCTCTCAGTAATGGACGGGTCCCTGCCTACCTCACTCAAGCACATCATCAGCAATGCGGAGTATTACGGTCCATCGCTCTTCCTCCTGGGTGAGTGGGGGTTTTATTTTTATTTTCTCTCCTCCTCCTCACCCACACGCCGGAGATTTTACCCCAGCGCTAAAACCCAATCAGTCTGTCTGATGTCTAATGATGTCTGCGTCTCTGGCATTGCGCTTTGGCAGCCGCGCAGTAAAAAAACGGAGTGTGTAGACTGCCGCGTTGAGCCTCAAGGTCCCACACTTGGCAACCGAGGCGAGCGGAACAGTGCTAATTGAAAAGCAGCCTGCACGTTGGCGCCTGCTATATTTTTTGCGATCGTATGTTTCAACTCCCACTCCGCTATGCCCCCTTTTTTTTAAAATGTGTTTTTTTTCTTTCCTTTATTACTTCGCTCAGCCACGGAGGTGGTGACGGTGTTCGTGTTCCAGGAGCCATCTCTGCTGTCGTCTCTTCAGGATAACGGACTGACTGATGTGATGCTTCACGCTCTGCTCATCAAAGATGTGAGTTGCTGTTCTTGTGTGATCATTTTTTTTATTTTATTTTTAACTTTTATTTAATGTTGCGCCCAACGCTCTTGTTTCATCTTAGCTCTGGAGACCTCATAGCGTCTCCTTACTGTTTTTAGCCACACGTTCCCTTTCCCATGTCTGTCTGTCCTTTTATTTTTTTGTTTCCAGTGGTTTACATAGAAGAAATATACATATATTTAAAATCAGTTTTTAAAAGCATAAATATCTCTGCTCTGACTTAGTCTTACTCTGCTGCCACCTTTTCTCCTTCCTCCTATGTTTCTTTCTTTCTTTTTTTCTCTCTGTTTGTCTCTCACAGTGTCCCTCTCGCTCTCTCCAGGTTCCTGCAACTCGAGAGGTGCTGGGTTCGCTGCCCAACGTCTTCAGCGCCCTGTGCCTAAACGCCCGCGGCCTGCATTCCTTCGTGCAGTGCCAGCCGTTCGAGCGCCTCTTCAAAGTCCTGCTCTCGCCCGACTACCTGCCCGCCATGCGGCGGCGGCGCAGCTCCGACCCGCTGGGTGAGTTCGTTGGAACGTCTCTCGTTAGGGACCACCGGGAGAACGGTGGTGCCGTACCAAGGCTAATCACGGCGTGTGTGTAACAGGGGACACGGCGTCAAACCTGGGCAGTGCAGTGGATGAACTGATGAGGCACCAGCCCACTTTAAAAACCGATGCAACCACAGCCATCATCAAGGTTCGGCATCCATACGCGCCGTCTGAGAATAAGACGCGTAAGCTTGTAGAAGTGTAGTTGTGACTTTGGATTTCGCTGTGACACGCCCTCTCCAGTTGCTGGAGGAGATCTGTAACCTGGGCCGAGCCCCTGAGTACATCTGCCAGAAACCATCAATCCAGAAGGCGGATGGGACCGTGACCGTGCCCCCTGCCCGCTCCAACCATGCTGCCGAGGAGGCGTCTAGTGAGGATGAGGAGGAGGAGGAAGCCCTCCACACCTTCAGCCAGCAGCAGGGGGAGCCAGAGAGCAACAGACAGTGAGTGCATGCGCAAGACTTGCCGGCTTCTTTTCGGTTCTACCAGTCAAATCAAATTTGAGTTTCATGAACCAGAACCAGAAGTCTTAATTTGTCCGAAAATTCTTTCCCCTTTTCAGAGTGGTTGGGACTGAGGAAAGGATTCCCATTCCTCTCATGGATTACATCCTGAACGTGGTGAGTGTGGGTTGGTATTAAACAAGGCAGCGCCGCCTGGGCCACATTCCTGGTTTTATTTCCCCCTTCTCTTGCAGATGAAGTTTGTGGAGTCCATTCTCAGTAATAACACCACTGATGACCACTGTCAGGAGTTCGTCAACCAGAAAGGGCTCCTGCCCCTCGTGTCCATCTTGGGTTTGCCCAACCTGCCTATTGATTTCCCGACGTCTGCTGCCTGCCAGGCTGTGGCCGGGGTCTGCAAGTCCATATTGGTAAGGGTCGCTGTGCGTTTTTCGGTGGTTGCCGTAGTGTTTTTTTTTTTTTTTTTTTACGGGTCGTTTTAACGCTGGCCAATTCCTTCCTTTCTCCAGACTTTGTCCCATGAGCCCAAAGTTCTGCAGGAGGGTTTGTGCCAGCTTGACTGCATACTCTCTGCGCTGGAGCCACTGCACCGGCCGATTGAAGTGCCCGGTGGCTCGGTGTTGCTGAGGGAGCTGGCCAACGCTGGCCACGTCACCGATGCCACGTTGTCAGCCCGTGCCACTCCCCTCCTCCACGCGCTCACCGCCGCACATGCGTACATCCTCATGTTTGTCCACACCTGCAGGGTTGGACAGGTCAGTCCACAGTCCGAATGTCTGAATGTGGTGTTCCGTTGTCCTTTCGCCTTACGCCTTTTCTCTCTCTCTCTCTCTCTCTCTCTCTCTCTCTCTCTCTCTCCCCCTGTCAGAGTGAAATCCGGGCCATCTCGGTGAACCAGTGGGGCTCCCAGCTGGGCCTGAGCGTCTTGAATAAACTGAGCCAGCTCTACTGCTCGCTTGTGTGGGAGAGCACCGTGCTGCTGTCGCTCTGCACGCCCAACAGGTTCGGAACGGTTTAACGTAGCCCGTCGCGGGCAGCTCCGAGACGTCCAGCGTTTCACTCATCACGACCTTCTTTCTTTCAACCTTCGCACTGCAGCCTCCCCCCAGGCTGTGAGTTCGGCCAGGCCGACATGCAGAAGCTGGTGCCAAAGGAAGAGAAGCCAACAGGCAGCGGTGCAGCCACCTCCTCAGGCAGGAGAACCGGTAAAGAGACAAACCCCCCTCTGCTGTGTCTCAGAGGTGGAAATAGACCTCCAAGTAAGGAAGTACCATTTTATCTGTTCACTTTAATGGCTTAATCTTTCTTTACAATAGCTACTTCCTTTCTTGGGGAAATAAGAAAACCCTTTCCAACCCTTTTCATGGATTGTGTTGTCATGTACTGTTGTTTTTTTAATAAATACTTTATAAATGATTTTTAACAGATACTGACTCCCTGCCAGTGAGTGTTGACCCCTCAGCCCAGGGGCTCCTGGAGGGAATGGGTCTGGACGGAGATGCTCTAGCCCCCATGGAGACGGATGAGCCGACGGCTACGGACCCTAAAGCCAAGTCTAAACTCACACCAGCCATGGCAACACGAATTAAGCAGATCAAACCACTCCTGTCTGGTAAATGCCCTTATATGTTGTCATTTTCCTTTATTTATACAGGGTTCCCACGGGTCAAGGAATTTCTGGAATATCAGGGGATTTCAGTAAAGGCATTTCCAGGGAAGTCAGGGAATTTGATCATTTGGATGCCAAGTTTGAATTGTCAGGGAATTTTGTTAATAGCTAAAGCTAAACCCTGATGCATCATGAGTGTTTGTGCAAGTTTCTAGAATGCAATATTTAGCGAAGTCTGTGTTGGTGTAGGTCCATACACTGGTTAACAAACATGGCGGGCAAGTGTACATTTCCATTCAACATGCCGAGCTGCTTATATTTAACAAGGATGTAAATGCAGTTCCATTCCATTCAATGCCTATATAATGCTTTTATTCCTGCTCAGCACCCAAATGTTATATTGGACATTTCTCTATACGAGAGATCATGGAAATTGTTCTTTTTTGAAAGGGAAAGTCATGGAAAAAGTCATGGAATCCTAAGGCTGACTTTGAGTGGGAACCCCATTTTATATTTAAGTAGAGATGAGGAAAGGGTTAAAATATTTCCTGGCTCTGCAGCTTCTTCTCGTCTGGGTCGTGCGTTGGCCGAGCTCTTCGGGCTGCTGGTGAAGCTGTGCGTCGGCTCTCCGGTGCGGCAACGCCGCTCTCACCATACCACCAGCACGGGGACCGCTCCGACCCCCGCTGCCCGTGCCACCGCCTCCTCGCTCACCAAGCTGCTTACCAAGGGCCTGAGTTGGCAACCGCCGCCCTACACGCCCACCCCACGCTTCAGGTAACGCCGAATACAGAGCCGGTCTAAAGCAGCATCGCTAGACGCCGTTATTTCTGTGCTTTTCTCACCGCCATGTCCGGTATTTTGTCATCAGGCTGACATTCTTTATCTGCTCCGTGGGTTTCACTTCACCCATGCTGTTTGACGAGCGGAAGTACCCATACCACCTTATGCTGCAGAAGTTCTTCTGCTCTGGAGGACATGACGCCTTGTTTGAGTGAGTGGGACGATAGGTACATTTGGCCAGATGCTGATGTAATATATCATCGTTGCATGATGTTCTCTTTTCACTTGTCTTCCACGTTTAGGACATTTAACTGGGCCCTGTCCATGGGTGGGAAGGTACCAGTGTCGGAGGGCCTGGAGCACCCCGACCTGCCAGATGGGACCGGTGAATTTCTGGATGCCTGGCTCATGCTTGTCGAGAAGATGGTGAACCCCAGCACCGTGCTGGACTCCCCCCACTCGCTGCCAGCCAAGATGCCGGGTGCCACCCCCACCATGCCCCAGTTCAGCGCCCTCCGATTCCTCATTGTCACGCAGAAGGTAAGTAAGCGCTGTGTTCCTCGAACGATTGCACCTTGATCGAGCACCTTGACCTTTACCTTTTCCTTCCCGCCAGGCTGCCTTTAACTGCATCCGTAATCTGTGGAACCGGAAGCCGCTGAAGGTGTATGGTGGCCGTATGGCGGAGTCCATGCTGGCCATCCTCTGTCATATTCTACGTGGAGAGCCCATCATCCAGGAGCGGCTGGCCAAGGAAAGGGAGGGTTCGGCCCGGACGGACGACGACGGCGGCACCAGCGCGCCAGCAGGAGCTGCCGGAACTTCCGCTCCCACGGGGGTGGGAGAGGGCACAGCTGGGCCGGCCGCTGGAACCTCATCTGCCACAGCTGGTGAAGAAGGTAGCAACTCTACTCCCAGAAGAGAACCCCAGGTCAACCAGGCCCAGCTCACTCAGGTGAGGGAGTTAAAACATGTCCGCTTCTTTTTTTTTTTTTTTTTTTTTATTATGCATTCTTAAAGCATTTATACATATTCCTTTTTAGAACATTTTTGCCGACTAATATCACTTGTTTTCCAGCTGATGGATATGGGCTTCTCCAGGGAGCATGCCATGGAGGCTCTACTCAACACAAGCACTGTGGAGCAGGCTACAGAGTACCTGCTTACTCACCCCCCTCCCTTGCTGGGGGCTTCTGTCAGGGTACGATAACCCCTAATTCGTCCACCACCTCCCACACGTTGACTGGGGTACAAATTTATTTGCTTTTGTATTGTAGGAGTTCGCCATGTCTGAAGAAGATCAAATGATGAGGGCCATCGCCATGTCACTGGGACAGGAGGTTAGCATGGAGCAGCGCTCTGATTCGCCTGAGGTGAATCCTCCCCGGCTCCCTGATTTGGTGACCTGCGTCGCATGTATAAGGGTGTACTCGCACTAGGCAGTTTGAACCGCGCCCGAGTGCGTTTAACCCCCAAAGCGCGGCTCGTTTGACTAGTGCGAGTGCTCCGAGCCGTGCCCGGGTGCGGTTCGTGTAGCCGGCCCTGGCCCGGTTGGAAGAGGTTTGCCAGAGCGCGGTTCAGTTGGACTCTGCGCGGTTCGCATGAAGTGTGAGAGCTAACCTCACACTTGATGTCACGTTTTTGTGACGTTTTGTGGCAGGGAAAGGGTCGCTTTTGTCTACGGCAGAGGTGCAATGCTTGTTGGAAATTTGGGCAGATGAGAGCATATAAGAACAGCTGGACAAAATGCATAAAAACTCTGATATATTTAGCAAAAATCTTCTTATCTTCTTCATCGTGGATACCAAAGAACCACCGAGCAGTGCCGAGACCAGGTAAAAATTATTTAAAGGTACGGGATGCACTTCGTAAATCTGCCAGCTCTGCAGATGAAAAAGATGCTGTCGACTCCGTAGTAGCCGCAAAGTGACCAAAGCAATGGACTCTATGGCGTTCAGCGAGAGCGTCGCTCTTCCTGTTTATCCTGAAACCCCTCCCACCATAAGCCTATGTGAGTGCAGGCCAGAGGAGCAGTGGGGAGGGGGGACAATCGTACTCGGGCCCGGTTCACGGCAACCGTGCCTAGAGTGAGTACACCCTCTTTCACAAAAGATTCTTTCACAAAACAAATCGATTTCCCTCCTGCAGGAGGCAGCGCGCCGGCGCGAGGAAGAGGAGCGGCGCGCCCGGGAGCGTGCGGAGGAAGAGGAGGCGCGGTGCCTGGAGCGCTTCCTGGAGGCCGAGCCCATCGACAGCGCTGAGCTGCACGCCTTCACGGACACCATGTTGCCCGGCTGCTTCCACCTGCTGGACGAGTTGCCGGACACGGTTTACCGCCTCTGCGATCTGCTGATGACCGCCATCAAACGCAGCGGCCCCGAGTACAGAGACCTCATCCTCCGACAGGTGGTCAACCAGGTACGCAGCGCTCCGCCCACCCTACCGCTCAGATGCTCGCCAAAAGAGAGGCTTGGCTGGGAGGCGGCGTGCTCATATTCGTCGTGTGATTTATATATTTTTTTTTTTTTAGGTGTGGGATGCTGCAGATGTGCTGATCAAAGCTGCGGTGCCGCTGACCACCAGTGACACGAAGACGGTGCCAGAATGGACCCGGCAGATGGCCACCCTGCCGCAGGCCTCCAACCTGGCAACCCGCATCCTCCTGCTCACACTGCTTTTTGAGGTGAGGCGCACAAAAAGGCTAATATTATAATATTAACCTTTTTACAGCCCTATGTGAGTGTTGTGTGCTTGTTTTACCAAGTTTTTTTATTTTTATTTTTTTCCCACTGAACTTGGGGGAAAAAAAAAAAGTGTCTTAAAGCACTGAGAACAACATGTGCTGTCCTTAAAAACAGTTTGTGTGTGTGTGTAAGGAGCTGAAGCTGTCATGCGCACGGGTTGTGGAAAGCAGCGGCGTGCTCACTGTGCTTATTAAGCTGCTGGAGGTGGTGCAGCCCTGTCTGCAGGCTGCCAAGGAGCAGAAGGACGTTCAGACGCCGAAGTGAGTAAAAATCATCTTCGGCGCCCAAACCCTGACCCATCGTCAAGCCGTCACCTTGTCACATCCTCTCGGCTTTGAGCTTGCGTGCTGACCTGTTGTTCCTCTGTGTAGATGGATCACCCCGGTGCTTCTGTTCATCGATTTCTATGAGAAAATGGCCATTTCGTCCAAACGAAGAGCTCAGATGAACAAGGTGCGTACATTTTTCTGCCCGCCTGTCTCCCCTGGAGGGCCGTGAAAAATTCTGCCGGCGCCTTTTTTAGCTGTAATTTAAGACTGTTAGTGGTGACGGCCATTTAATTCTAATGGAGCGCTGTTCCTGACGTCAGTACCTCCAGCCTAATGGGAATAACTGGCGTTGGTTTGATGACCGTTCTGGACGCTGGTGCAGCTACAGCGCCAGCAACAACAGCACCATTGACTCGGCCTGGAGGGCTGGAGAGACCAGCGTACGCTTCACGGCTGGGCGGCGGAGATATACCGTGCAGTTCAACACCATGGTGCAGGTGAGGCCTGCCGCGCCGCCTATCTGTCAGCCGAAATATTCACAATTAGGCCTTGCAGTATGTTAAGTGATTTGGATTTAGTTGGATTTTGAATACGTGGACAATCAGCCCTTTACGCCCCCGCGTGCTGCAGGTGAACGAGGAGACGGGGAACCGGCGGCCGGTGATGCTGACTGTGCAGAGAGTGCCTCGTGCTCCCAAGGCCTCAAAAACTGGCAACGTGACCGATGCAGACAGAGAGGAGGGAGAGCGAGAGCGTGCCAAGACCGAGGACGGCCAGGTGGACACAGGTGACCAAAACTTCATCTCAAAGATAATGTTGTCAATTCAGGGTCAGCATAAATAAACTTAAAAATTACCCCCGAAACCCCCCGTGTCTTGCCATATGCGGTAAATCTGAGGTTATGATGTCATTTTACAGAAATGGAAATGCTGAATAAACAAATCAGTCTCGTGATTTGATTACGATTATCAGTGCATTGCGATGCATCCCATCAAATTTTTCTACGGTACTTCACATTATGGTTTCAAATAGGTCAGTGAGATGAGGCATTTTTCTGGCATTTGTGCCATCAGGTGAGGGCGGACTGAACTTGCAACGATTTCTGTGTTAATATCTACCGAAGTCTCTATGAGTGTTAAACAGTCACGAAGAGCCGCAAAAACGCATGTTTAACAACACATCTTCACTCTGTACTGAACAATTTTGTCTCTTTATCGAACCCTTCCCGGTCCCTCTTTTAGAGCCTGTGTCCGTCGCTGTGGAAATGGTTCCTCCTAAAGAGGAATCGGATCAGAAAGACACCACCGCTACCACCACCACCACCACCACCTCCTCATCATCAGCTGCGGTGCAGGACACCACCTCCTCACCCCAGCAGGTATTGTGGTGCAAGGCCTGACCGAGGACATGACCACGGTGCTGATCCGGGCGTCCGTGAGCATGATCAGCGTCCCCGTGGATCCGGACACGCTGCACGCCACGCTGCGCCTCTGCCTGCGGCTCACGCGCACGCATCACTACGCCATGATGTTCGCCGAGCTGAAGAGCACGCGCATGATCCTGGGGCTCACGCAGAGCTCCGGCTTCAACGGCTTCACGCCGCTCGTCACGTTGCTCTTCCGCCACGTCATCGAAGACCCGGCTACGCTGCGCCACACCATGGAGAAGGTGCTTTTTCTCGTCTTTGTTCGGCTTATCTGTAGTGGACCGGGCGCATTTTACTTTAGATTCTTAGCCATCGTTACTTTCTCCGGCGCCTCAGGTGGTGAGGTCTGCGGTGACCAGCGGAGCGGGCAGCACCACCTCCGGTGTGGTGTCTGGCAGCCTGGGCTCGCGGGAAATCAACTACATCCTGCGTGTCCTGGGCCCGGCGGCCTGCCGTAACCCCGAATGCTTCACTGAGACGGCAAAGAGCTGCATCCGCATCGCCCTGCCTGCTCCCAGGGGTGCTGGCACAGGTGAGTTGCCGAATCCATCTTGATGCCCGCGTGTCTTTGGTGGCGTGGCCTAAAGTGTACTTAGTGTATTCCTGTTCAGCCTCAGATGATGAGTTCGAAAACCTGAGGATAAAAGGCCCCAATGCCGTGCAGCTGGTGAAGACCACGCCTCTGAAGCTCTCGCCCCTGCCCCCCATCCCCGACACCATAAAAGAGGTCATCTACGACATGCTCAACGCTCTGGCGGCATACCATGCTCCCGACGAGGGTAAAGACTTCCTGAAGTCACAGCACACGTTTAGCTCTTCATCTGAAGTACTTCTTCATGGGTCAGTGGTGGCCTAGCGGTTGAGGGAAGCGGCCCCGTAATCAGAAGGTCGCCGGTTCGAATCCCGATCCGCCAAGGTGCCACTGAGGTGCCACTGAGCAATGCGCCGTCCGCACACACTGCTCCCCGGGCGCCTGTCATGGCTGCCCACTGCCTCACTCAGGGTGATGGGTTAAATGCAGAGGACAAATTTCACCGTGTGCACCGTGTGCTGTGCTGCTGTGTATCACCAGTGACGATCACGTCATTTTCACTTTCTAATATAACCCTGTTTTTTTCCATTTTTACTTAAGTGGAGAGAAGTGAAGATCGAGCAGCACAGGTGCCTGGCGCACAGGACCTGTGTCAGATCCTGCAGGACGTCGGAGATGACGTCTACCAGCAGTACCGGCTCACGCGCCAGGGCAGTGACTTCGACTCCCAGTCTGCGTTCCACATTAATGTGAGTGTACCTGTTTTTTTTTTTTTTTTTTTTTTTTTTTGTTTTTCCTTCTCTTTTTCTGTAAGGGGTCATCTTAACATTTTTTTTTCTTTCCGCTCTTTCAGTCTCAGGTGTTTGCAGCTGATGGAGCTGTAGCAGAGTCCTCACAGTCTGGCACACCTCAAGGAGAAGGTAAATACTTTTGACCTTATGTTCTGACCTTGTTGAACACACGCATTCAGTCTTATAAATATCCTTAATTTTTTTCCCCTTTTCTTTGTTTCCTTCCTTTTACTCTATTTATACGCTGCTACATCCTCCTTCATTAGCTTCCACGCCTGAGGAGATGCGTGAGGAGAAGAAGGAGCAAGAGGGGGAGAAAGGTGCCTCCTCCGAGGAGAGTCGGGCAGCCAAGGCCAAAGCCAGCAAGCCACTGATGCCCACCTCCACTATCCTGCGGCTGCTGGCTGAGCTTGTGCGCTCCTACGTGGGCATCGCCACGCTCATCGCCTCCTACTGCTACACCGCTGGACAGTCAGAGCTCATTAAAGAGGTGGGTTCTGAGTCTGTGTGACTAAGATCGGCGTGATGCCCACTTTGTTGCCCCATTGGTTGTTGTTTTTGGTGTTTTTTTTTTTTTTTTTTTTTTTTTTTTTTTTTTTTTTTTTTTAAACTAAAACTAATTTTAGTTTTAGTCTAGTCTTCATAATATCCGGATTCATTTTAGTCTAGTCAAGTTAGTAACGTAAAAAGCATTTCAGTCTTATTTATCCTAGAGAATTATATGGAAATTGTATTTTAGTCTTGTAGTTTTTTTTTTTTTTTTTTTTTTTTCCCTCCCAGTCATCTGATAAGCAGGGTCCTTAAAATTGATTTTCCAAAATTAAGGCCTTAAATATCATTAAGAATGACCAATAATCCTTAAATCCAGAGTTTACGGGTCTTATACTGCAGACCCAATAAATCAAATGAAACAATCCTTCCATCTGCCAGTTATGTGGTTGCTGCGCACTTCCGGGTTTGCTAAGTGCGTATCTCTTATGGCAGTGTTGCGCATGCTTACGGTTTTTCGTCTTCCGACATCCGCAACTCCACCGTGCAAAAACAAAAGTCTCTTTGGTATTTTATTTTCTATAATTTATTTAATAGCAAGTTGTTTTGAATAAAGGTCTTGATGAAAGTGGCCTTAAAAAAGGTCTTAAGTCTTAAATTCTTAAACCTGCAGAAATGCCTGATAACCCACCACCATATTTTCTATTACCCACCTCAAGCAATCTGAAATTTAATTAGGTCTGTGAATACGTATTGAGGAAGTAACGTCACAGGAAACAGAAATACTGCATAATAATAATAATAATAATGTGATTTAAACAAGACTAAATAATTTTAGATACATACAGTGTATTAAACCTCATTTAGTCTTGTTTTTATTAGTCAACAGTATTATGTCACATGACCAGCAATTACATTGAATTTTGTCTAAATATCTCAGTCTATGAACGTTTATGAAGTAAGTTGAACAAGACAACACTACCATTAGAGTTGTAGCATGTCCTGCACATGACTGTTTATGGGTTTTAAACCCACTGTCACCATGTGCTGGGCTGCATATCACAATGACAATCACTTCACTTTTTTTTTTTTTTGTCTTCTTTCCTCTAATGTACAGGACTGCAGCGTTTTAGCTTTTGTCCTGGATCACCTGCTGCCGCACACGCAGAACTCTGAGGATAAGGACACCCCGGCTTTGGCACGCCTCTTCCTGGCCAGCCTGGCGGCTGCGGGCACTGGCACCGATGCCCAGGTAGCACTAGTCAACGAGGTGAAGGCGGCCCTCAGTCGAGCACTGGCTATGGCAGAGGGTACAGAGAAACACGCCCGGTGAGTGGTGCACGGGATGTCCTTCGCCGTCTCTTTTTGCTTCACTGTTCCTGTTACATTTTCTCGTGTGTCGCCTCACACAGGCTTCAGGCGGTCATGTGCATCATCAGCACCATCATGGAGTCCTGTCCGTCGACCTCCAGCTTCTACAGCACGGCTGCAGCCAAGACCCAGCACAACGGCATGAACAACATCATCCGTCTCTTCCTCAAGAAGGGGCTGGTCAATGACCTCGCCCGCGTGCCCCACAGTCTGGATCTGTCCAGGTATTTCGTCTTGAAATGTATTTATTTATTTTTTCCTTCTGCTCAAGTTCTGCCTGGACAGAGTTCTGAATGCACACGTTCCCCTCCCCAGTCCCAACATGGCAAACACCGTCAATGCAGCTCTCAAGCCTTTGGAGACCCTCTCCCGTATTGTCAACCAGCCCAGCAGTTTGTTCGGGGGTAAGGGTGGCTCGAGTAAGACCAAGACTGAGCATGACAACGTGGGCACCACCCGGGACAGCAACAGCAACACCCAAGACCAAGGTAGAGCAGCTATTGTCTTATTCCTGTATGTATTTTATCCATTTATTTATTTATTTATTTATTTATTTATTGAAACCTTATTTCAGAGCAAATTCAACTGGATTGAGCAAAACAATTATTATAATTATTTTTTTTTTGTAAATACCCTCTGCCCGGAAGTAACACTATCACAAGTGACCAAATGAAACTGGAATTGATTCTAGCTTGCTTGTGAGATACATTTACCCTAATTCGAACAATGTTTGTCTTTAGGTGAGGCAGGCGAGGCAGAGCCAGTGGAGAGTCGTCACCGAGGTCAGGGCACTGACCTGATTGATGGCGAGGCGGAAGGGGACACGGTGGTCATCGCTGGCCAACCTGAGGTTTTGAGCACACAGGCCATGCAGGTGGGCTCACCTGTTGTACACTGCATTAGAGTACGGGCTACAAATTTACCCCAATTTTATCAAACATTCTCTCTGTAACCCTCCAGCTAGCCCCTCGTTGTGATTCACGGCATCTTTCTCATTGTTTCCGTGCTGTAGGTGGAGAACGAGTTGGTGGACTTGATAGACGAACTTTTGGAGAGGGATGCAGGGACAGTCAACAGCACCATCATTGGTAAGTGGCTGAGGTTCTGATGTGGGTCACCTACATAAACCAAGAATCCCACCACAACCATTCTAACCATAATCAACACACAATCCTATGGTCACAATCCTTCCAAAATGAGCCACCCTGGTCATGAGCGGAAGGACGTTGCCACGTAAACATCAATTCATTGGCCAATTCTTCTGTCCTTCAGTTGGGCCGAGTGGCGAGGATGAATCACAGGAGGATGTGCTGATGGATGAGGCTCCTTCCAACATGAGTCAGGCCTCTACTCTGCAGGCCAACAGAGAGGGTAAGGTCCACCCCGGCCAGCGAACCGGTTTTATTTACTTCAGTGCATGTGTAAGGAAAAAAAAACAAATCAGCAAGCACATGGTTTAGTTGGTGTTTGGGGCTCATGGGTCACAGTATCTGTTTTGATTTTTGACTTGTTAGCACATTCTAGAGAAGAAAATTCCCGTTTCCCCCATTCTCTCACTTCTCTTCCGAAAGAAAGTGTTGCTCCACCTCTGGGGGTTGGAGAGGTGCGATGCTATGTTCAGACTACAGCTTACACCAGAGGTGTGAACCTTGACTGATCTCACGATTCTATTCAAGTATAATTATCGATGCAACACGATGCATCCCAAGTTTCAACTCTGACCACGGTGCTCCAAACTCCTCCCCGGCACGGCGCTGGCCACTACCAGCACTATCTTTTATACCACCGCCAGAAAATAAAATGCAAATTTCAACACCCCTAGCTTACAACATTACTGAGGTCTCTCTACTCCACTTCTCAGACTCCATGAACATCCTGGAGCCTGAGGATGAGGAGCACACTCAAGAAGAAGACTCCAGCGGCAGCAACGAGGACGAAGACAGTCAGGATGAAGAAGAGGAGGAGGAAGAAGAGGAAGAGGAGGACCAGGTGAGGAAGCAGTTCTTATCCTGCGGCCTTTGTTTTCTCCTCACTTTTTTGTGTGAAGTTCCCAGCTGCATTGACCTGCCATTACAGGACGATGAGGAGGGTGATGAAGATGACGACGACGAAGGGTCTGAGATGGAATTGGACGATGAGTTCCAAGACATCAACTCCGCCCCGCACATTCGCTTTGAGCGGTTTGACAGAGATGATGACCTCATCATAGAGTTTGACAACATGTTCTCCACCACCGGTGAGCTGAACGTGCGCTCGCTGCGGCTCTAGAATGCAACGTTGAACCTGTAGGCTTTGAGGATTTTTGGCAGAATTGGGTGTTTGACCACCATCATCACCAGTCACAAGCCTTCAGCAAGCAGCTGGCTCTGTGTGTGGTAACACGGCTGTTCTTTCTGTCTCTTTACTGTACTCCTTTAGCTGACATCCCTCCTTCCCCAGGAAACATCCCCAGCTCCCACCCGTTGATGGTGCGCCATGCCGACCATGGCTCGCTGACGCTGGGCGGGGCAAGTAGCAACAGCCGGCTCGCACAGAGCATGGGTCGGAGCCAGCGGACCCTCCGCCAGCTCACTGCCAACACCGGGCACACCATCCACGTGCATTACCCCGGCAACCGGCAGCCAAACCCCCCTCTGATCCTGCAGAGGTGAGGTCGGGGGAAATCTGAGACACTGAGAATCCTGCCGAAAGTGGCCGAAATTCCAAAAGATCTTCCAGATACCGTATACGGGGACAAACTAGCCAGTTTACACATCAGTCTGCACCGCGTTCCATATTAAGCTATGAATTAATTGAAAGCATTTTGTTCTAATTTAATAAAATGTGTTATAAGCCAGTGTTCTGTCTGCAGAACACAGTGGAGTATAAAATTGTTGCATGGGGGGGGGCGCTGAACATGAAAGGAGTGCAGCAATACAGACTGACCCTTTATTACATATTTATTAAGTCAAGCAAAACTATAGATTTGTTTACTCCAAGGCAAGGACAGGCCAAATTAGCTACTTAATCGGTTGCACATTCTCTGCCATTTCAAACCACAATTTGCTCACTTATTTTATAGTGATTTAGGGCCAAAATGTACATCTCCCCATAACTGAATTGCAGGCTGCTGGGCCCCAGTGCTGCCGCTGACATTTTGCAGCTCTCCAGCTCCCTGCCGATGCAGTCGCGCGGCCGGACGCGCCTGCTGGTGGGCAACGAGGACGTCCACATCATCGCCCGCTCTGACGACGAGCTGCTGGACGACTTCTTCCATGAGCAGAGCAGCGCAGGCGGCCAGACCGGTAAGTATTCGTTGTGAAAATTCACGCATTAAAACCGCGATTTTTTTTTTTTTTTTTTTTTTTTTTTTAAACCCCCGTTCATCGCCTTGCAGGCACCCTGTCCAGCATCCCGACAGCTTTGACCCGGTGGACCGACGAGTGCAAGGTGTTGGATGCGGAGAGCATGCACGACTGCGTGGCTGGTAGGCGCCGTCCGGAGCTCCAGTTCTGCTCGCGGGCGCCGCGCCTCTTCCACTTTTCACACGTGCGCCCGTGTTCCCCGCAGTGGTGAAAGTGCCGATCCTGCAGCACCTGGAGAGCCTTCGGGACGAGGAGCTGGAGGAGCGCCGCGAGAAGAGGCGGCGGCAGCTGGCCGAGGAGGAGGAGGCCAAGCAGAACGAGAGGAGCTCCTCCGCCACAGAGGAGGGCAGAGAGCAGAGCCTGCAGGTGAAGAGCCGATGCAGACCGAGCACGATGCCAATCAATACTTAATAAGGCCAGGGAAGGGCCGCGGTGTACGCGGTGAAGTTGTTCCATGATCTCTCATCGGTGCTCTCCTGACCTCCCAACAGGGCTCGGGACCGCCGACGGTGAACGGCGCCGGAGAGAACCCGGCCGGTACGGTCATTTTTATTTACCTTTTCGAAACGCGCGTCCGAACCTCCGCTGCGGTGCCGAGGAGCGGCAGGAGCAGCTGCTGCCTGCGGTCTGTGGGATGAGGTAGTAGTTGTATAGTTTTAGGATCACACCAGATCTGGGCGATAACTATACAGTCTACTGTCTTTCCCACGGCAACCGCCCTACGACCCGGGGAGACCAGTTGCCAACGGCGACTGTCAGCGGAGGCACAGAAGATGCTACTTGCTGTAGTTTTGCTTCGTCCCGGTTTTCCCTGCTTCTTAACGTGATTTTAGAATCGTCAGTGTTGGTGCAAGTGCTGGGGTTTTTGGTGAAGAGGACAACGTGTTGTGGCTGTGCTGTGGTGAGGTAGTAGGTTGTGTTGTTGTTGGGGGACCAGAATAGAGCGACCCCTGGAGGGAGATAACTATACAACTTACTGCCTTCCTCAGTGGATCCAGTCTTAACAACAAACACATGTGTTTACATTCACAATTTTTATTACAGAACTACATAGATACAGGGACTTATTTTTTTTGTTAACTAAAAAAAAAGTTTTAAAATTGTGATTTTTATTTCTGTGAACTTGCAATTACTACAAAATTAAAACATATATAAAACATCTCTCCCCTTTATCAATCATAATCAAATTGTGTCCACCTCCTGGGTTTAAGGACCGGGTGAACCGGTGACCCTGTGTAATTTACATTTACAGCATTTATCAGATGCTCTTATCCAGAGCAACTTACAATCAGTAGTTACAGGGACAGTCCCCCCATGGAGACACTCAGGGTTAAGTGTCTCGCTCAGGGACATGATGGTAGTAAGTGGGATTTGAACCTGGGTCTTCTGGTTCATAGGCGAGTGTGTTACCCGCTAGGCTACTACCGCCCTAATTAATTTTACTGTCTGTCACAGAAGGTGAACAGGGTCAGAGTGGGGTGTCCTCGTCTCTGGATCCTCCACACCCTTCTGAGGGGTTCTTCACTGCCCCACCTTCTGGGGAGGTCACACCAACCACGCCTGCGCCTCACGAGCAAGCGCTCATTTCCCTGCAGACAGCAATCAGTCAGCAGGTTCAGCAGCCCATCGCTGAACTGTTGCTGGCAGACTCTCGTGTTGACTCGTTGGGAGCCCTTGCTGGTTCGGGTCTGGCCCAGTTGCCGCCACCTGACCGGCCTAACTGTGAAGCCGAAGCCTCTCAGATGGAGATGTCTCCTGCACCCACTATCGGTGAGCGAGGAGGAGGAGCGTTGGAGACAGTCAGGGAAGGTAGTTTCACTTTGACCAAAGAGGCTTTAAAAAAAAATAATAATAGTAATTTTTTTTTCCTAGAACATTATCTGGTTTGGATGTATTTATTTCTCCAGCAAATGGACTCTGAAAAAAATGTTTTGGTCACTGAACAGATTTAATCTGCTTTCATTTCCAGCCTCTCTCAGCCCAGACTTGGCCGAGAGTCTGGAACCGGTGCCGGTGGGCGTCTCGCAGCTCGAGGGCTCCCCCATGGATACGAGCAGCCCTGCCTCTGCAACACAGGAGGAGCCCGCCCACCCCTCCGCCCAGCCCAACCTCATGTCCCACGAGCTGTCTGGCAGCGGTGACAGCGGCCTGACCGACAGGCAGACGGATGCAGAGACGGGGTAAAAAAAATTTCATTGGATCAAGAAACATAAACCAATTCATTTTCGTTATTGATAATCAGTTGTCCTCAAAAAAAAAACAATATTGGCGTGATCTCATTATTGCTCTTGCCGATCAGGTCTACATCCGTCTCGTCGCCGGGGGAGACCATGCCGCGGAGTGACAGTGCTGACAGCCAATCGCAGGCCATTCAGGAGGAGCCCCTGCCATCCACCAGCAATGACGAGGAAGACCCCTTGGCAGGTCAGTGGGCAACGTTTGCCGACGTCTATAGACCGTTCTATGAAACGAATTTAGCTGTGAGCTGACATTCGTGCGTCTCTCTGCCTGTAGGCATCAGTCTGCCTGAAGGTGTCGACCCCTCGTTTTTGGCCGCCCTGCCCGAAGACATCCGCAGGGAAGTGCTGCAGAATCAACTGGGCATCCGGCCTCCTTCTCGGCCCCCTGCTGCTTCCGCCCTGCCTTCTGCGACCCCTGTGCTGGGCGGAGGTCCCGGGGTGACTGAAGTCAGCCCCGAGTTCCTCGCAGCTCTGCCGCCGGCCATTCAGGAAGAGGTGAGATCTAACCGGGTCAATACATACGGTGCGCAGGTGTCAGTTTATATCTGTATTTATTAGCCGTGTGAACATTCACCGGTCTCACAATTCAATCCAGTTATGATTATCGCTCACACTGAACGTTTTTCTGCTCATTGGAACCAATCAAAGCGTCACAGCCCCAGTGTTCAGGCGCCTGCACATTTGCATGGCGTCAAGTAAACGCCGCGTGCGACGTTTTCCTGGTGTCTATTTATACCGAAGTCCTGACTAGCGTTAAACAGCAGGGAAACACCAATCGGACGCCGCTACAAAGTGCAGCCAAAACGCGTCCTGCGTTCATTCCGACAGTCTGTATGGACGAGGCCGAACTCCTACACGTGGCACTCTGAGTACACAGTCAGAAAATCACCACGCAGCGTCATTACGATGTAACTGATTGTTCTTCATTGCATCGATAAGATAAGAAGAACTTTATTTATCCCGAGGGAAATTCTTTTGTCGACAACATGCTCAGTGCAGTAGGAGGAGAAAGAGGAATAAATGATATGTACAAAAAATAGTGCAAATATCAAAAATAGCTTAAGACTCAATAGCAATAATGATATTAATATATCCAGTGAAATGCCCGAGGTTGTGCTAAGTGACATAAGGATTATGCAATGAGTAAAAAGTAAGAGGGCGTAGCAGCAGCAGCGTGTGCAGTGTGAAAAATCACCTAGACAGCAAGGAAGAGTTAGAATAGTTGGAATAGAATGCAGAATAGCCCACGTCTGCATTGTGATGCATCGATTGTGCTTCTTTCTCTCCGTCTTTCAGGTCCTTGCTCAGCAGCGGGCGGAGCAGCAGCGGCGTGAACTTTCCCAGGCGCCCCCGCAGGGCGACCAGCCCCTGGACCCGGTGACTTTTATTCAGACGCTCCCCTCCGAGTTGCGGCGCAGCGTGCTGGAAGACATGGAGGACAGCGTCCTGGCGGTCATGCCCCCCGACATCGCGGCCGAGGCGGCGGCGCTGCGCCGCGAGCAGGAGGCTCGGCAGAGGCAGCTGATGCACGAGCGCCTGTTCGGCCCCAGCTCCTCCTCGGCCCTGTCGGCCATACTGCGCTCGCCGGCCTTCACCAGCCGCCTCGGCGGCAACCGCGGGGTGCAGTACACGCGCCTGGCAGTGGCGAGGGGCGGCTCCTTCCAGATGGGAGGGGGAACTAATCACAGCCGGTAAACTATTTCTGTCCCTTTATCTTAACGGTTTATTCTATTATATTTTCACCGGTTTCTCGGCAGAATTTATTGTATATATTTGCAGCTTTTTGTAATGCTCAATGTTTTTTTTTTTTTTTTTTTCAGCCCTTCCAGCTCGAACGTGGACTCGCTGCTGCGTCTGCGCGGCCGTCTCCTGTTGGACCACGAGGCCTTGTCCTGCCTGCTGGTGCTGCTGTTCGTGGACGAGCCGAAGCTCAACACCAGCCGCCTGCACCGCGTGCTGCGCAACCTGTGCTACCACTCTCAGACGCGGGGCTGGGTCATCCGCAGCCTGCTGTCCATCCTGCAGCGCAGCAGCGAGAGCGAGCTGTGCTTGGAGACCACGCGGATCGAGGACGGGCGTGGCAAGAGGGCCGCGGGCCAGGGAGGAGGTAGCAAAAGCTCCTCGTCTTCCTCCGCCACGGGTTCTTCTTTGTCGTCGTCGTCATCGTCGTCATCTTCTCTGGAGCTTCTGAACCGGGTGGAGTCACGCAGCTCCAGCCAGCTGTCCTGGCTCTCCGTCTCCATGGACGCAGCCCTGGGCTGCCGGACCAACATCTTCCAGATCCAGCGGGTGTCAGGCCGGAAGCACGCGGAGCGCCACCTGGCAGGGGGAAGCGGCGGCGCGGGTTCCGGGATGTCGGGCGGCGTCGGAAGCGGCGGGGGTGGGGTGTCCTGTTCGGGCGGAGGAGGTTCTACTGTACACATCCACCCTCAGGCCGCGCCCGTAGTCTGCAGACATGTGCTGGATACACTCATCCAGCTTGCAAAGGTGTGTGTGTAGCTGAATTTTTTTAATTTTTCTTAACCTGCATGTTCATATACAGCATTTGTAAGTCACTCTGGATGAGTGCTTTTAAAATCATTGAAATCCCTCATTTGGATCCACTAGGACACGATCTGGAAATACCATTATCTTAATATAATATCATAAAAATATCACTCTGTGAGATTATTTAACATTAACACAAGTTCTACTAGCCTGCCTGTGGTCCTGCAGTGGCTAGAAATGGCGACAGGTGTGACAAGAGCTTTGGACATTCTGCTTCACTGTTCAGAGATCGGCAGCTCAGGCGGTCTGATCTGATCTGGAATTTGTCCCCTTAATTCCCATTGTGACAACATATTTTTTTCCTAGAAAAACGGCGACACGACATGGTTGCGCCAAACAATCCTCCTCCTCCCGCGCTCCTCCTCCTCCCGCCTCTCTCCTCCTCATTAGCATTTAAAGCTACAGACACCGAAATGGCGCTTCCTGCCGAAATGTGGGGCTGGATAAAAGTGGCTGTAATTCTGCAAAAACTTCAGATACAGTGTTAGGGGACCGATAAACAAAAAATAAATAAAAAGTCCGCGGACCTTTAATAAATGTACACGAGGCCTTTTTAAGCGTTTTTATGTGTTTTCTAAAAAGGGAAGGTTTGAAGTCTAATTAGTTTGCCACTTGAGTGTTGCTGTGACTCCCTGCTTCTGTGTGTATGTACACGTACATCAGCCTGCTGTTGTATAGTCCAAATTATTGCTGCCAGGAACTATGGTGCATATACTCAGATATGTGTTCATATCTTTATTTTGCAGTAATCGTGCCCGTTTTGTTAATGTAGGTTTGGCTGGTTTTACATTTACATTTTTACAGCATTTATCAGACGCCCTTATTACAATCAGTATTTACAGGGACAGTCCCCCCCTGGAGACACTCAGGGTTAAGTGTCCTGCTCAGGTACGCGATGGTAGTAAGTGGGGCTACTAGCACCCCATACTGTAAATGGTTTGAGTGTAAAATCGATTTGTGTTTGTGACCTGCAGGTGTTTCCCAGCCATTTTACCCAGCAGCGCTGTAAGGATCTCCTTTCTTCTTCGTCCTCGTCGGACCTTGACTCCCGTTTCTGTGGGAGTGGCGGTGGAGGGGGTTCCAGCTGCCGTTCCCAGGGCAACCCCTCCTCCTCCACCCAGTCCTCCAGTTCCCACAATTCCCTGGGAAGCTCATCGTGTTCTGGGACTCCTCAGTCCCTGGGCATCTCCACCGACTTCTGGGACCTGCTGGTGAAATTGGACAACATGAACGTCAGCCGTAAAGGCAAGGCGTCCATGAAGACGGTCCCGCTCGGAGGCTCGGGAGAGGTGGAGGGCGCCCAGCTCAGTCTGGAGACGTCCCCACTGGGGCAGCTGATGAACATGCTGTCCCACCCGGTCATCCGCCGCAGCTCGCTGCTGACCGAGAAGCTGCTGCGCCTGCTGTCCCTCATCTCAATCGCCCTGCCGGACAACAAGGCCACCGAGGTGCCGGCCGGGCACCCCACCACCCAGGCCCCCAACTCCGCCGCCAGCACCACGACCTCGGCCTCCGCGACCACCACGTCCACCGCCGCCTCCACCACCACCACCGCTGCGACCCAGGGCGGGCTGGGGTCAGGCGTGGTCACCGGAGCCGCAGCCGCCGCCGCCACGGCGGTGGTCGCCCAGGGGACGATGGCCGGAGCAGGAATGGTGATCGTTCAGCTGCCCGGAACGAGCAGCTCTGTGGGGCCCGGCACCGACAGCTCCACCGCAGCGGGCTCAGGTGAGTGGTGTGGAGCTGGAAATGGCATGTTTTGATGGCGGTATTTGATTTTGAGCCGCTCTTCTAGCGCTGTTTTCGCTGCCGTCAGGAGGGAAGCAGAAGGGAACGGCGGGCAGCATAGAGAGCGACTCCAAGCTGGCCTGTACGGGCCTTACCGAAAAACAGCTGCAGCTCTCTGTGGAGGTCAGTGGTCGTCTCTCTCGTGCAATTTATCACCACCTCAGTTCTTTTGACCATCGTGAAAGGCGGCCGCTTTTGTCGCCGTTTAGTTGAATTGCAACGCTTCTTCATGTGACCTGACAGGTGCTCACGTCACACTCCTGCTCCGAAGAAGGTCTGGAGGACGCCGCCAACATCTTGCTTCAGCTGTCCAGAGGGGACAGCCCCACCCGCGACACCGTACTCCGACTGCTGCTGACCGGAGCGCGCCACCTCGGCTACACGCTCTGCAAACAAATCGGTTTGTTTCCCCGCACCGCCCGGCCTTCGTGCTCTGGCCTCGGTAGTTTCTCTCCTTTTCCTTATATATATATTTTTATTTTCCCTCCCACGCTTCAGGCACTTTATTGGCTGAGCTGAGGGAGTATAACCTGGAGCAGCAGAGGAGGGCACGGGCCGACGCCCAGTCACCAGAGGCCTTGCATGAAGACCCATCCATCAGCGCTCGTCTCAAGGGCAAGATGACCAGCAGGTGAATAGGAAGAGTGTCCGCACAGAGCTGTAAATCTTGGCCCGAATCTCAGTTGACCCCTGGTTGAGTCGGGCAGTACACGTGATTGGTCACCAACACTAACTTCTTGTCTATATTACCTCTCCTTATGATTACCTTCTTGTAAATTTGTTTTGATGATTTTATCAAGTTAGTTAATTAAACATGATTTTATTTATTTATTTATTTATTTTAAATGTTCATTTGATTTTGCAGCTCTTTGCCACCATCGTCAGGCGATGCGTTTAATTGTTGCGATAATGGATGCTGAGGAGGTGAAACGGAGGCCAACCTCTGGTCGTTGTTTTTAACCAGCTCATTTCGCAGAACTTCTCAAGGCACAAATATACTTTCTGTCAGCTATATACGTGTGTACGTACGTACACCAGCAGTCCGCATCCTGCATTGTTTGAGTCACATTTTTCCGAACAAATAAAAAAAAATGTATGAAACTGATACGGATGCAGTACTTGCGTAGTAATTTAATATTTTATATTATATTAATAATTTTACTCAGCAGATGAGGATTTTAAGATCTGGGTATTCATTCATTTTTTTGGTTTGCGGCCTCGACACCGACCCCTAGTGGTAAGAGGCACACACTACAGATTACGTCACAATACAGACAGACGCAAGTATATCAGCACAAAAAAAGAACGCAACTGTGCACAGATACACAAACGTAGCTCACAGCAAGTATATTTCTGCCTTTCGCCTAGCGACCGTAGCGTGCGTAAACAAAGCCGTGATTGTCAGGTGTATTCTGTTGGTCCGGTCGGGTCAGTGTGGACTGCTAAGCGAACCTGCCTATGCTTGCCGCAGGTTCGACGGGACCGAGAGCGTGGTGATCGTGGCGACCCAGAAGCGCACGCTGGGCGGTCGGGAGCTGCAGCTGCCCTGCATGAGCTCCCTCACCTCCAAAACGTCCACGCAGAAGTTCTTCCTGCGCGTGCTGCAGGTCATCATCCAACTGCGGGAGGACACGCGCCGCGCCAACAAGAAGGCCAAGCAGACGGGCAGGCTGAGTGAGTCTTCACGGTTTCAACGCACACAAAACGCGCACGAGTATAAAAGCGGAAAAAACACTCACAATGACCGTCCACTGAATTATGGAAATGACAAGCGTTGCCTCTAGGGCAGCAGCAGCCTGAGCAGAAATAATGAATGCTGTTTAAAATTTGATGCGGTTTTCCAGGAAAGCTTTGTCGAGCTCCAGACCTCGGTCTGCTTTGTGGAGAACACAGCGCCCGCCCCATCGTTTTTTTTAATTTGACGTGGAGAGTGGCTGAATGCTGTCCTTCAAATACCCCCGTTAACGTCGGGTGCCGTTCGAATGTTATACATCATCATTGTGGATCGTGCTGGTGGTAGCCTAGCGGGTGAGAGTCTCTCCCATGAACCAGAAGACCCAGGTTCAAACCCCACTTGCCTCCACCGCAACCCTGAGCAAGACACTTAACCCTGAGTGTCTCCAGGGGGGGACTGTCCCTGTAACTACTGACTGTAAGGCGCTCGGGATATGGCCGTCTGATAAACACTGTAAATGTGTGCAAGAGGATATTGGACACTGATATTGGACACTGATATTGTATCAGTATTTTTATCTATTTTTATTTTTCCCTTTTTTGCCACAGGTTCTACCAGTCTGGGCTCAGCCAGCAGCATCCAGGCAGCGGTTCGCCAGCTGGAGGCGGAGGCGGACGCCATCATCCAGATGGTGAGAGAGGGTCAGCGGGCGCGCCGCCTGCAGCAGGCCCCCCCACCCTCGTCTTCGTCGTCTGCCGCTGCTGCTGCTGCCGCCGCCGCCACCGCCGCCGCTGGACCCTCTGTGGCTGTCGCCCCCAGCGCACCCTCCGCCGGCACGGCCAGCACTGCAACGGTTAGCATGGGCCTGCAGGCAGGTTATGCAGGCAGATGGCTACTGACCAACCCGACGTGTAGCACACACACACACACACACACACTGTCCTGCCTTTCAGAATTCATCTATATCTTACTCTTTTTACATCATTTGTTTTATTTTTTTGAGCATCACCTGTGAGAAGAGAGCAACTGCAGTAGGATTTGGGCCGATTAAATTCAAAAGATGTAGGAAATGTTTGCTGGTGTCACAGAATTTAGTTTTTTTGAGGATCCGTATGTTGGAGAGTTGGAGCTAACTGCCCCCTCAAACCTTTTTGTTGGTGTGTAATTATTTCCGACGGACAGAAGACGAACTTGAATGATCAGGGTGGAAATTTTGTTAATAGCATCGAGTGCAGTAGCCAAAACCCGATGCGTCCTGAGGCTTTTTTTTTTTTTTTTCTCCTGCGCTAAAAATGTGCAACGTTCTAGAACGTAAAATGATGGGCAAGTGTAAATTTCAAGACATTTGGCTTGTAAATGAAGAATCTAAGGACTGGCTCATATAAAGTGACAAAATAAAACCTGCATGTAGAGGATGTCAGAGATGGAGTTGCGGTTTTGGATATTCAACAATGACGTAAATACAGTTTTGAATTGTCATCAGTGCCTATATTTAAAGCCCATTGAGACATACAGCGTGGGCCATTTATATGGATACACCTTAATAAAATGGGAATGGTTGGTGACAACGTCCTGTTTGTGGCACATTAGTATATGTGAAGGGGCAAAATTTTCAAGAGGAAGAGGGTCATGTGACACATCAAATTTATTGGTAATTTCACAAGTTGGTTTTAACATAACTTTATTCTTTCGTGAGTTATTTACAAGTTTCTGACCACTTATAAAATGTGTTCAATGTCACCAACCATTCCCATTTTATTAAGGTGTATCCATATAAATGACCCACCCTGTACTGTATGTGATTTTGGGCTATATAAGAAATAAATGTTATATAATGCCCTTCTCTGCTCAGCACCCAAACGCCATGTTGGACTTCTCTTTATACATATGGTCAGGGAAATTCTGCTTTTTGGGCAGGGAAAGTCTTGGACAAAGTCAGGGAATTTTAGGTCTGACATAGAGTGGAAACCCTGCATGATGGTTTTTTTTTTTTTTTTAATTTTATTTTTACTTCCTCATTTTGGAACTTCCTCACTTTTATGCCATTGGATGTCACAAGCGTGACATGATCTTACGTGATCATTGATTTTTATCCTTAGTCTTGTTCTTTTGGCGTCTGATGTACCTGGATTTGACATCATCTCTCGAAATGACACTAGAGGTTTATGAAGTGCAGTTCACAGGCTCTAATCTTATCTTGATTCCCTATTTGCACCACTGCAGCAGCATCAGCAGCAGAACGTTACTCACTGCACTAAAGCCTGATGCATGTGTTAAACACCTCTGGCCTCGGAAGCGGTTTCTTTCTTCTTCTCCTCTTTAGGCGCCTCTTGACCTCTTACTGAGTGTCTGGTCCCGTCCTCTTGCGCTGTCTCGCCTGGCTCTATTTACTGCTTCTGCCCCAGCCCTGCTTTGCCTTGGTCTCATTGGTCAGCGTGTGGCATGGCAGAGTTTCTGACCGCATGTGGTTTTTCCATTACGAGCTCTTTCTTTTTTTTTTATCTCTGTCATTGCACACTAAGATAAACTGACTGATTTTGTTTTGTTTTTTTTTTTGGATTTTTCTAACTGTCCTGTTACCCCCTCCCTATTCTCCTCACCCCAGTCCGAGGTGCATTCTGCGTCCGAGCCTCCCTCAGCCCACAGAGACGACTCGCCCATGGATGTGGACCAGCCCTCACCCCTGGAGCAGGACCCTGTGCCTCTGGGTAAAATTCCTCTTAAAGTGAAAGTGACATGTTTAGCCTAGTGGGTACCCGAAGACCCAGGTTCAAATCCCACTTACTACCATTGTGTCCCTGAGCAAGACACTTAACCCTGAGTGTCTCCAGGGGGGGACTGTCCCTGTAACTACTGATTGTAAGTCGCTCTGGATAAGGGCGTCTGGTAAATGCTGTAAATGTACTTTCATCAAGGGGACCTCAGTGGCACCATGGCAGATTGGGATTCGAACCGGCAACCTTCTGATTACGGGGCCGCTTGGTTAACCGCTAGGCCTCCACTGCTGCTCTTGTTAAAAACACAGAATCTCACTCTGCCACATCCTGTGGCTGGGATGGTTCTTTTGATTTATGGAGGCCGTGAGCTGGATGTGATTTTAGATAATGGATCTAAAGCAGATGCGTCCCCCTTCCTCCCCTCCGACCTTTTGTTGTTGTTAGCAGGGGACGAGGCTGGCAGCCAGGTGGACCAGGAGGAGCGTCTGCCGGACCTTCCCCTGCTGAGCGAGCAGCTTCTGTTGGACGAGCTTTGGGACATGCTTGGGGAGTGTCTGAAAGAGCTGGAGGAGTCACATGACCAGCATGCTGTTCTCGGTATGCAGCCACATTTAATTCAAAGTGGACTTAAATCTACATGTGTTGGTCTTGGTGTAAATTGGGTAATTAACCCAATGTAGCTGGGGTGTAATAGGGGATGTTTTGGCAATGATCTCACAATACGATATGTATCATAATACACAGGTCACGATACGAATATCACAATATATTGCGATACTGTACATACTGCAATATTCTACAATATTCTATTAAACGAAAAAAGCTGAAATACAAGATGCTGTGTTCGGTCTATCATGGTCGTGCCTGAAATACCAGACGGTAATTACAAGTACCCAGTTGTACAGCGCCATCTACAGGAGGGGAGGCTGTAGTCACACTCTGATTCTCATCTCTGTCGACCTCGACAGTACCACCCAGTGGACTAAATTCATAGACAAAAATATCGTTATTTGATGTCCCTGTAGCGATACAATATCACCACTTAAAATATCGCGATATTTTGCTGTATTGATAGCTAAGCTTTTTTTTCCTTTTACCTCTGTAATAAAGACATAATTATCTTCTCCCACAGACAGTAAATGGGCAATTTGTCTGGTCTTGACGGATGATTTGTGATTTTAAAATCAACTCAATCTTAATGATTTGGGCTTTTTTCACGATCATAAGATCACCCTGTTTTTTGTGCATATTTACATTAATTTTAAATGGAGACATATGACTACCAGACATTCTGAGTCTCCCACAGTTTGATAGCAGGCTTTCTGATTCCATGCAATATCAGAAAAAAATGAGAGGTAAAAATCGAATTGTTCGATACGGAAAGTACATTGTGACCAATTTTTTGCCATATCGCCCGTAAAGTAATTCCGAATAGCACCACCGTGTTCTATTTCCTGATTAGGTCGTGGTAGCACGTTATTTTTTGTTTAGTATTATTTATTTTTCGTCTCTCTGGTTTTTAGTCCTTCAGCCGGCGGTGGAGGCCTTCTTTCTGGTCCATGCCACAGAGCGCGAGAGCAAACCCCCAGTTCGGGACACCAGAGAGAGTCAGCTGTCCCACATCAAAGACGAGCCGCCGCCCCTGTCCCCTGCACCCCTCACCCCCGCCACGCCCTCCTCGCTGGACCCCTTCTTCTCCCGGGAGCCGTCCTCAATGCACATCTCCTCCAACCTGCCGCCTGACACCCAGAAGTTCCTGCGCTTCGCTGGTGAGTTCGGTTCTCGTATCATCGCGCCTGTCGCCGGTCACTTTCTTGGATATTTTTTATGACTTTTATTTGTGATGCCGCTGGAACGCACAGAGACGCACCGCACCGTGCTCAACCAGATCCTGCGGCAGTCCACGACTCACCTCGCTGACGGCCCGTTTGCAGTGCTTGTGGACTACATCCGCATCCTGGACTTTGATGTCAAGCGCAAGTACGGCCGCTGCGGTATTCCATTACCATCCTGGGGCGTGCTGGTAGAAAGACCCGTGTCTCACCGTCTCTCCGTGTCTCAGGTATTTCCGGCAGGAGCTGGAGCGCCTGGATGAGGGTTTGAGGAAGGAGGACATGGCTGTTCACGTGAGGAGAGATCACGTCTTTGAAGACTCCTACAGGGAGCTTCACCGCAAGAGCCCAGAGGACATGAAGAACAGGCTGTGTGTAGTGTTTTTGACTAAAGATCTCAGTCAACAAACCTTTATGACGCGACTAAAATGAATCTGGATAATTCTGACTAATATAAGACTAAAATGAGCCTGGACTAATAAAAACTAAAATGACAGCTAAAAAGACAGGACTAAAATCAAAACAGACTGTTTAATTACACACGCTGAGTTCACAAACAGCACTGTAGCTTATGACTTGTGTGGATGTGAGCAGGTTGTGAGCTCTGCAAGCGTTCTGCCCACACAACAGCATGGTGCGTGTCCCAAGGAGAAACGAGCACTCTGGCCACCATTTATAATCTGCTCTCTCTCTCTCTCTCTCTCCAGCTACATTGTCTTCGAGGGCGAAGAGGGACAGGATGCAGGCGGCCTTCTGAGGGAATGGTACATGATCATCTCCCGGGAGATGTTCAACCCCATGTATGCGCTGTTCCGCACGTCGCCCGGCGACCGGGTCACCTACACAATCAACCCCTCGTCCCACTGCAACCCCAACCACCTCAGCTACTTCAAGTTTGTGGGCCGCGTGGTGGCCAAGGCCGTGTATGACAACCGGCTTCTGGAGTGCTACTTCACACGCAGCTTCTACAAACACATCCTGGGCAAGAGCGTCCGGTACGCCACGTGTTCCGCTAGACTACCATTAATCTGCCTATTTACTAGAGGGACTTTGTGACTAATGTAACTGCTATGAATATTGATCACTGATCAATATTTCCAATGCAGTTTACTGAGAAATTATGTCTTGACTGTTTGAACTTCTCCCTTTTAGATACACAGACATGGAGAGCGAGGACTATCCCTTCTTCCAGGGTCTGGTGTATTTGCTGGAGAATGACGTCTCCACTCTGGGCTACGAGCTGACGTTCAGTACGGAGGTGAGTCTTCGGTCCACCTCGTGTCTCCCTCATGTCTCTCTGTTTACATTTTGCTTTCTTGTCGTCCAACCAAACACCTGTTGACTCTGCAGGTCCAGGAGTTTGGGGTGTGTGAGGTGAGAGACCTGAAGCCCAATGGAGCCAACATCCTGGTGACTGAAGAGAACAAGAAGGAGTATGTCCACCTGGTCTGTCAAATGAAGATGACTGGTGTGTAAAAACCCCTCCTTGCGTTCCCGGGATTTCTCCCTCTCTTGGCCCCACGACTGACTGACTTTCCTTCCTCACATCCAGGCGCCATTCGAAAGCAGCTGGCGGCCTTCCTGGAAGGTTTCTATGAGATCATTCCCAAGCGCCTCATCTCCATCTTCACAGAGCAGGAGCTGGAACTGCTCATCTCCGGCCTGCCCACCATCGACATCGACGACCTCAAGGCCAACACGGAGTACCACAAGTACCAGTCCAGTTCCATCCAGGTAAAGAGCTCCTCTGGGTCTCCACGGGTGGCACGGTCGCATGCGCCCTCGCTGCAGTGGCGGTTTGGTAACTACACGGTCCTTTTTCCCCCCTCATCAGATCCAGTGGTTCTGGCGGGCCCTGCGCTCCTTCGACCAGGCCGACCGGGCCAAGTTCCTGCAGTTTGTCACCGGCACGTCTAAGGTGCCCCTGCAGGGTTTCGCGGCTCTGGAGGGCATGAACGGCATCCAGAAGTTCCAGATTCACCGCGACGACCGCTCCACTGACCGCCTGCCCTCAGCGCACACTTGGTAAATGTCCCCCTTGCTAGTTTCTAGTCCTTCATGTTGACCTGCTGTGCATATTTCAAGTGGTGATGCATTGATTTTAAAATTCTGGGCCAATACAGTTGCATCGGCTCCAGCATCAAAATCTTCGTTATTAAATCTATTTAAAAAGTACAAATGTTTAAAGGGTTTTTGGTGGCATGGGTGTTTTAAATACTGGGCATTTTGCTAATTGACTTATTTTATTCATAGAGGTTGATATCAGGCAACACTGATGTGCAGTTGATATATCGATGCATCCCCAATTTCACGTTGAGTAATCGATTAAGGAGTTGAGATTTTGAAAGCCAAGCTTTTTAATTGTATTTTATGTGGTATTTATTTATTTATTTATTTTATCCCTACCAGCTTTAACCAGTTGGATCTACCAGCCTACGAGAGCTACGAGAAGCTGAGGCATATGCTGCTGTTGGCCATTCAGGAATGTTCCGAGGGCTTTGGACTGGCTTAGAGACTTTCCTAAACCTGCGTGCACACACACAACTTCATACACACACGTAAACACACACACAGGTTTAGACCTATATTGATAACTTATGACATGCACAACATGGATATTTACACTATCATAGACATGGCCAAGAACCATTGCCATTATATATATATATATATATACACATATGTCATTTTATATATATATATAATGACAGTTGGACGGAAGATGCGTGAGACAGACATATTGACATTTGCCTACTACACACCAAGCCTCGCACAGACACACAGAACTGTATTTGGTCTGTTGTGTGTCTGTCTCCCTCGCCCTATTAACTTGCAAACCTGAGAGACGACATGGAAGATAATACTTGGACTAATATGAAAAGGACTTTCTCCATATAGTTTTTTTGTTTTCTCTGTACAAAAGGTTTGGGAGTTTGTTTAATTTTTATTTTATTTTTTTTGTTCTTTCCTGGCTGTGTACAAAAACAAAAAAATGAAAAAAGAGAAGCTTTGTGCGTGTAAACAGGATGGTTAAATATTTTGGGGTGGGTTTTTTTTTTTTTTTTTTTTTTTGTCTCTGCTGATTTGATCTTGTGATGAGCTTCACAAACGGGACAATTAGTGGGAAAGGGACGGGCGCAAGGCATGATGGGGGTCTGGTTGTGCGGGGGCGGGACAAACGCAGAGACTTTTTCGGAGGGTGACATTTTTAAGGCAACCTTTGTGGTATTTGGGGGTTTTTTGGGAAGGATTGCGAGAACAAGTGAAGGATTGAGAGGGGCAGGGAAACCACAGGCATTCTGACTGACGTGGTTGATCCAAGTACTGAACCAGCCTCTCAGCAAATCAAATCAGAGAATAAAATTGCTACTTAAATAAATGCATAAATTGAGTTGACTGTGTGCTTTACCGATTTTTATTTTTAATTTTTATTTTTTCCCCCCACGATCTACCCTTTTGGGCTTCTTTTTGACCTCGTGTTCTCTAATAACTAAACTTCCACAAGGTTTACCGGCGCACAAACCCTCCACCAGCAAATCTGCCTTTCAGCTTCGTTTATAATGATCAAGCTCTGGCGATATCCTTCTAATGGATTCACCTTGAAGGTGGGACGGCGGAACTGAAACGTAGAATTTATCCACGTTTGATTTTTTCGTTGCTGCGATTTAATTTATTGGTTATGGTTTTTAAAAGATGGGCATTCATTCAGATGCAGTGAAATAAAGTGGAAAGACCATGTTCAGTCAATAATGACCGCTCATCCATTTTTAACTGCAACGACTTTCAATGCATTTTTGCCGTGTTCCAGTTTGCTGAAGCTGTGTGTGTGTGTGTGTGTGTGTGTGTGTGTGTGTGTGTGTGTACGTACGTACGTACGTACGTACGTACGTGTACACGTACAGTTGCTGGTAGGAGTCCAAAAATCCAAACTGGCGCCTCACTTCAAATCGAATGCACTTCGTGCATCAAGGTTGTTCTTCAGAGGTATCCTGAAGGCTCTCCGTGGACTGACGTATCCCGCAGTGAAAGTGAAGTGATTGTGAAACACTGCGGCGCAGCACACGAGGCCTCAACGAAACGTGTCCTCTGCATTTAACCATCACCCTTGGTGTGCAGTGGGCAGCCATGACGGGCACCCGGGGATCGGGATTCCGTTACGGGGCCGCTTCCTTCCCCAATCGGCCACCGCTGGCCCAATGCCTCCTGGTGGTTGCTGATGGTTACAACAAAACCAGGGCATAGACACTGGCGATGGCAGAAGGATCAGTATATCATTTTATTGTTCAAGCTTACAATAATTAATTTAGTGTTTAAATGATACAGGTTGGTTGGTCGGTTTCCCTCTTCTTCAGATGTTTGATGCTCTTTTCTCATCCCTCCAAGTTATGGCAGGTTGCAGGATGAACCCAGGCGACTCATCCACCTGTAACTGCTCCTCTAGTTCCTTTTTTAATTTTAAGCTTTTAAAATAACTATTTAAAAAAAAAAAAAAAAAATTGGTCTGTTGCTGCACTTGTGGATGCGTGTCGCCTCGAGTGAAATGCTGTTCTCTGGAACGTCTGTGAGACATTGAGGCTCTTCTTCTGTGTACGCATGCAGTCGCGCGGTCCTGTTGTCGCTCTGCACTGTGATGGAAATGGCGTCGCCCGCCAGACAGAGAAATGCGTGCGATTTGAACTAAATTTCACCCGAACCCGTTCCTCAGAACTCACCCGGCTTCTCCCTGATCCCCCCCCCCCCCCCCCCCCCCACCAGGTTGACTCCTGCCATGGAAGTGCAATTAACAGTGGAAGAAGGTCCTCACATGTGAGCATTAGTTCAAGTTTGGTACAAAATTGCTGGACCCGTGGGGGCTGAAACAGATCCGATCGGCTCCGGTCAACCTTACAAATCAAATAAAGGATTAAAACCATTAACCACAAATGCACATTTTTAAGCCTGCTCAGATCATGTAAATTATTACCGGGCGTGGTGCGGGATGCCACTCCTCCACTAGGCGGCGCCCTCTAGATGTCCCTTCCCCTCTGCAGTCCGATCTGGCTGGACGTCCGGCCGGCCGCCGAACGAGTCAATTACTGCGAGAGACCCAACAGCAGGCTGCGGGGAGGTTAAATAAATCGAAATCAATCACCTCCGCAGGATTTTCAATATTTCATGTGCTGAAAGGATGGATTTTCACGGACTGGACTGGGGGGGTGAATGAGGAAAGTGGCTCATGCTCATTAATGGGGGATGGTGGATTTTTTTTTTTTTTTTTTTTTTTTTTGAGCTCTTAGCCAAGTACGGTGGACATAAATCACCAGCGGGCGCCGTTCCCTTGGATCGATGGTGCCAATGTACCGCCGGCTGAGGAAGACTGGTGATGTGATGAAGAATCCCCAGCTACGGGCTGTCGGATGTCTGCAAAGTTACGCAACGCGACAACAACAAAGAGGGATTTCTCTCCCAGACATCCTTGGGGTGCAGACCTGAATATTTCACTCCAACACAATTGTGTGTCTGTTTCTGTGTCTCGGGGTTTTATTCAGAAATTCACATTTACAGCATTTACCAGACGCCCTTATCCAGAGCGACTTACAATCAGTAGTTACAGGGACAGTCCCCCCCCTGGAGACACTCAGGGTTAAGTGTCTTACTCAAGGACACGATGGTAGTAAGTGGGGTTTGAACCTGGGTCCTCTGGTTCATAGGCGAGTGTGTTACCCACTAGGCTACTACCACCAAAATAAACCAGATGTGTCTGCTTGCTGCTTGTCTGTGTTGGCCTGAGGAACCCACGACACACCCAGGCCTTTTTTTTGGTGTAAAATTATCTATCACACCCAGAAGATTAATTTAAATGGTGGTTATATGAACAAAGTTTAAAAAGGGGAGGAGCCTATTGGCATGATTGACAGCTCTCACATATCCTACCTCCTCACGCCCAGGTGTAGCGCAGCGTCCATCTCCTCCCTTTCCCCTCCGTGTCCCTCTGTTCTCTACACTCCTGATACCCCTTATACACAAAGGTGGCCACGCCCACTACCAACACCAACATCCAGTTTATCCACTGGGGGCAGCGGTGGCCTAGTGGTTAAAGAAGCTGACCTGTAATCGGAAGGTTGTGGGTTCCAATGAGGTCCCCTTGTCCAAGCTACCGTCCCCACACCTCTCATGTTGCCCACTGCACACCAATGGTGACGGTTAAATACAGAGGACACATTTCACCGTGTCACCGTGTGCTGTGCTGCAGTGTCTCACAATGACAATCACTTCACTTTCATCTTTTCCATTTTCAGCACTTTAGTTCAAGCGTTCTGATAGATGAACTGGTGAACGTGCCCCACATGCTCCATCACTGGGACAATATGTGGAAGACATCTCGGAAATCTCCAAACCCACTCCGTGGAGCATCTCTCAGAACACATTGCGCCGCCGTAGTGAACTCGGAAGTATTAGAGGACATTAGAGAAGAACATTCATCTCTCTGCGTTCATGTCTATCTCCCCATTAAGACCCCAGGGAGCGGCGCTTTGCGCGCTGCAGAGCAGACTGGCTTCTGGGAAGTGAAGCAGTAAAATGCAGCTTGCTGGTAAACTGTAGCTGGGCGGCGGACGAAGACAAGTTTCCTCTTCAATAATCTCTTACTGTTACCATAACGGCATAAACCGATCCCACGTCTGATAAATTGGTAACACACTCGCCTATGAACCAGAAGACCCAGGTTCAAATCCCACTTACTACCATCGTGTCCCTGAGCAAGACACTTAACCCTGAGTGTCTCTTGGGGGGGACCATCCCTGTAACTACTGTCTGTAAGTCGCTCTGGATAAGGGCGTCTGGTAAATACTGTAAAATGTAAAATTGAATAAACTGATGGTCTCTGGTCCAGCTGCCCCGAAGCAACGGCATTCAGCAGCAGCTGGTCACATGATCTTGTGTAACGTGGGGGAATGAGATTCCAATCAGCCAATCAGAGTGCCAGACCGCAACTCCTTATGGCTTAACGTACTTAATAAATATACTTTGGTGGTAGTAGCCTAGTGTGTAACACACTCGCCTATGAACCAGAAGACCCAGGTTCAAACCCCACTTACTACCATTGTGTCCCCGGGCAAGACACTTAACCCTGAGTGTCTCCAGGGGGGGACTGTCCCTGTAACTACTGTCTGTAAGTCGCTCTGGATAAGGGCGTCTGCTAAATGCTGTAAATGTAAATGTACTTTGGGCTTCCTCTCTCTCTCTCTCTCTCTATCACGCTCCTCCCAGACGATGTTTGTCCAGCCCCTGTTTCCTGCGGCAACCCGGCCTCCTCCGCCTCTCCGATGGAGACGAGCACGTGCCGCCGTGCCGCGTCCTACTTTAACTCCTACATATGGGCCCTGGAAGGTTCGCGCGTGTTCGGAGGGTGCAGATCTGCCAAAGCTCAGTCTCCAACACGCGGAACCCCCTCCTCCTCTTCGCCATGCCGTCTGTTGGCGGCGCCGCACCGCTTAATTGATGGATCCATCAGGGCGTGGCAGGTCATCCTGTCAGCGTGACCCCGGTGTTAATCAGCATCTGTCCAGGGCCCAAAAGGCTCCGGCAGCGGGTGCAGGTCGGTACCGTTGTGCCGAGGAGGAAAAAAGAAGATAATAAGTCCTGATAAACGACCGAGAGACCTAACCCGGAGCCTGTTTGGGCGTGGCATCGCGACCGCACCTGTAAATCAGCGGCCTGCAGACGAAAGTCCACATTTGCATTCGGTGCTTTTACCCGGTGGTAAATGTGCCAAACCTTCATCAACCTTCATATTTACCGTACAAGATGGCGGAATAAGACTCGGAGGCGTGGCGTCCTCGCCGCGGGGAGAGATAATGCCCGGATAATTCCTCCTCGCCTGGAGCTTACGCAGCCGCCCATACACGCTGACCTTTACGGTGGTCACTTCAGCTCGGTGTCCCCGCCAGACAGGTCTGGGTGTGCGCGCTTTACTCGGCGAGGAGCCCAGAAGGCCACGCGGTATCAGGTACCACCAGGGTGGTAGTGGCCTGGCGGGTAACACACTCGCCTATGGACCATAAGACCCAGGTTCAAATCACACTTACTACCATCCTGTCACTGAGCAAGACACTTAACCCTGAGTGTCTCCAGGGGGGGACTGTCCCTGTAACTACTGACTGTAAGTCGCTCTGGATAAGGGCGTCTGGTAAATGCTGTAAATGTAAATGTACTTGTGAATGGATTCACTTTGCTGCCATGAAGCAGCGTGGAGGAAGAGGAGGTGGAGAGAACGCTGCTCCCCCTCTCCTCTCCTCTCCTCTCCTCTCCTCTGGTTTCCTCCCCCTGTGCATCTCTCTCTCTCCTCGCTCGGCCTAATTCCGCTGCCAGCGGCTCAGCGCCGAGCGTGTCACTTCAGGGGGACTCGTGGGCCCGCCAGGCCCTCCTGCTCGGTCGCTTGATAACGTCCCGTCCGCCGGGACAGACAGGCCGGGGTGGGCACCACAGGGTGGAGGGCGGCTGGAAAACAATAAAGGAAATGGTCAGACACCAGAGAGAGAGAGAGAGAGAGAGAGAGAGCGAGCGGGAGGGGACGGGAAAAAAAAGGGTGATGTCACCTCTCCCCAGCAGCCAATCAGGGGCAGGGAGGAAGAGCGCAAGTGGGAAAGGGGGAGTGCGGGTATCACTGCAGCATCAGCGCTGAGGAGAGAAGGCAGAATCAATTTCATAGAGAGAAGGTGAGAAGAGAGAGGGAGAGAGAGAGAGAGAGAGATAAGGAGGACGGCGAGATACCAGCACCGAGACGAAAATCTGCGAGGTGAGCAGAACGCCGGTATTAACCGCTATTAATTTACACCAATACCCACATTTAAACCAGCGAGGGGATGAATGAGGCGCCCCGGCCGGGTTTTATTTAAACTGGATGTCTCTGATGCTGCGGATGCAGCCCTGCATGCATTTTCATAGATTATCATCTCCCGGTGTGACAAATTGAGTGGATTTTTTAAAAGATTCTATAAATACATGCGCACACACACACACACACACATATATGAATGCATGATTTAGACAGATATTTTGTCATTTTTAATTAGTCATATACGTTTTTTTGTGGATACATATAATTTGCACGTTTGTATTAAATGAAATTGAAATGGACTTTTTAAAACGTTTTGGTTTGCTGCATCGTTCTTTTTTTCTGGTTCGTGAGTAATAGATGCAACAGGGTCTCATCACTTTATTCTCGCCGGCGTTGGTTTGCTGCCGTTTGTGATTTCTAAGTGAAGGTCAGCGCCATCAGTGACATTTCACCCCCCCCGCCGCGCCCTCGTTTCTCTCATCATTTTAACGCTTAGTGCCGGTCGTTGGCGCGCAGACGTTGTGCGTTCTGCAGCTCGGAGCAGTGTGTGTGTGTGTGTGTGTGTTGGGGTGGGGAGAGGGAAAGATTGGGGTGTGGCCTGCATTCGTCTACAGGCCGTATGTAAGGACAGGCGCACACACACCTTGAGCGTTGCCACGAATGCAAAAACCAGGCCAGCGGGAAGCCTGATTGGCACCGAACGCCGCGGCGGGCCCCGGCTGAGCAGTGGGGGTCGTGGCGGCGGCAGGTTTATGGGCTTCGCCTCCTCTTTTTGTCTCCGGGCCTCATAACCATAATCAATAGATCGAAGTCGGGCTCCGTCTGAAGTACGCGGGGCCGCCGGAGCCCCCCGACTGCGACTTTTCCCCCCGCCGCTTGTCCCTCGATTAGACGATACGGCAGCGGCTCGGCCTGAAGCTGAGAAGGCCGCGGGCCAAGAGGAGGAGCGGAGAGGGGTGGGGTCCATTTTACCAGCGCAGCACCTTGGCAGCCTGGTGATATACGCACCCGCCGAAGTGGCTGCGGCGAGGTCACGGGGGAAGGCGGAGCCTCGCCACAGGCCGCCTGTGGCCATTTTATGACGCTTTTACGTTGCACGTGATGCCACATCGCCCACCTGTTGTCGTCCGCGGCGATTACAGGCGATGAGCAGGAAATGACCCTCACAGGAAGTGGCCTGACTCATGCAATATGCAGTATAATAAGAATTTACAGAATTCCGTTGTGTCCAGCCGCAGTTTTCAACAGAAATGAGGAATATGCCCGACATCGAGCGTGAAGTGTCTCCTGCGAGACTCTGTCCTCAATGCCTGGCGCATTAGTGGACCTCGTTTGTAATCCCCCGTCCTGGCAGGGCAGCGGGTTTGAATTACACCCTGCAGATGGGGCTGAGGTGACAAGTGGTGTAACAGATGAGCGCGAGAGGGGTGGAGTGCGGCGGTGGGCGGGCGCAGAATGCATTAAGGATGATTTAAAGGGGGTGGGGGGCGGCGGGGACAAAGCCGGCTGCCAGCCGACGGGCGGAGGGAACGCGCCTGAAACAAACTCGGGGGACAGACGTATGAAGATTAAATGCGAGAAGGGAGAATTGGGAGAAGTCGGCAGAAAAGGACGGGATTTTATGTAGCCTGAGAAAAATCTACTGTCACACACTGGCTGACCTCTGACCCCTCAGACTGGCAAAAATAAAAAAGAAACTCCCACAATGCATCAGGAGCATTAATTTATATTACTTTATGGACAAGTTAATTAGATGAATTGCCGCTCGGCTCCAATCAGTGAATTGCAGGCATAAGGCGTGGCGCGAAGCAGACGCGGTAAATCAAAACCGGGGGACCGGCCTGGCTGGACACTAAGAGGACTTTGAGGAAGTAACTGAATTACTGCCCTGTGACTGACCGTCTGACCTTCCAGTCACCCAGCGGCTTTTCTTCTCTTCCGAATGGCGCTTCTGTCCGACGGACACGCGTTGTCCTCTTCGTCACCACGTCCCATTGAGCCACCAATCTTAGCGTGAATCGCCGCATTGTTGCCGCTAGCTGTGGTCCCCTCAGAAGCCGGCCGCGGCTTCGAGAACCAGCGTCGGAAGGCCGGGATACAACGGGAACCATTCATTTGGGACGCTGTGTCCAGGGAGACACGGCCGCGCAATTTCTCCTCCATAGATGAGCTCATCGGGATGCAAACCGCCGCTAATTAATTAAGGCACTTTGTCGCCAAAAGGTTATTAAGTGGCCCTCTCTCGGACATATGCAAATCAGGGCCTTGTCGAAGCTCCTCCGCCGCGGGGGACACGTGTTAATCAGAGGCCGCTGGTTTTTCCCTGGTTGTCGTGGCTACCGGCCCGTTGCACTTCGAGCAGGGCGGGACGCGCTCCCTGGAAGGGTGGATTGATGGGACGCGTGTGGGCCTGTCGGCCCGTCAGCCGCGACGCGCTCATTAGCCGCGGATTACCGCGCGCGGAGCGCGAAACGCTACGCCACGTCGCGGCTAATCCTCGTTCACGCCGCTAATTTAATCCCACCTAGCGCGCCGTCCCATTTCACTGCCGCCGCCCACCGGGAAAAGGGCGACAAAAGGGAGACGGGCCTCAGCAAGCGCTCCGGGGTCTGGGGGACGGGAGCGCGGAGGCGCTCTGGGGCCCTTCAGGCCCTTCGGGCCCTTCGGCTATTCCCGGAATGCGTTTGAATGAATTATGCATCGACCACCGTCCCGCTTCCGCAGGCCCGGCGCTTTAAGGAAGCCACTCTGACCCCCACATCCGTCTCGCTCCGGACTTAACAACAACCGGCCCCACTCAGGGCGCCCTGTTAACTAATTAAACAGGATGATGGCGTCTCCGCGGCCGGTGGGAGGGGCCGCGGAGACGGAGTGTCTCCCGAATGTGCAGACGCAGCGTGTCCACATCACAGATCCTGCTTACTCACTGCCACCGACCAGCATGACTACAGCCTTGTGTATGAGTGTGTGTATGGGTGTGTGTGTGTGTGTGTGTGTGTGCAGCCTGCTCTTCCTTTTGGATATGAATTCCATCTGAATGGACGTAATTGTGCAGAAAGGCACAGAGTGAGCTCGGCGGCGATGGCGCACACACACACACACACACACACACATTCACACTCGCCGCCTTTTATCAGCCTCTGCTGCAGACACACACTTGTGGCGGGGAAGAAAACGGTGATAAGCGAGACGAGGGACCAGAAGATCAGATGGCGGTGGTTTGGAGAGCAGCTCTGCTCAAGCAGAGGAAAATTTGAGAAAACACCAGACAGACATGGCTGACGAGCCTAATGAGCTAATTATGCAGTTAAGTGATTGGACGAGCCGAGGGGCGGGGCGGGGCGGGGCGGTGGGCCGGAATGGCGGCCGCAGACGGCGTGCAGCTAACGAAGGCCGAGAGAAGCGCCGCGACGTGCAGCGGCGAACCTGAAACCGGTAGCCGCTGGTGGGAAGATGGAGGGGTGCAGGGGGCGGAGCCGGGCGAGGGGACCGGATAATGACGCCCGCGGCTGTTAAAATGTCACCCCACCCTGCACCGTGAGCCGGAGCGCCGGCTGCTGTTTGCGCAGCTGGCGTTCTGAACTGGGACATGCAGCCGATTATCTACATTTAAAGATGTAATCCAAACCGGGATGGTGTCAATGGGACGCCATTCGCTAGTTGCTTATTACATGTGTCGGGGTTAATCCACTCTATGCAGGCTATATGCAGTAAAATCCCTCAACACATCACAGTGGATTATTATTGCTCATCCTATGATCGCTTGGAAAAAGAGGGTGTTAAGGGGTTAAGCGCACACACACACACACACACACACACACATACATAGAGAAAGAGAATTCTGTCTGTGTGAGGAGGACCCATGGTAATAAATACTGATGAAGAGTGTAGTACTGCAATGTTTTGGAGTGCCGCCATTGGCTGCAAACGGAGCTGCATAGAAGTGCGTATGACTGTGGTCTCTTTCCCTTTTTCACTGTTCTTTAAATTGGACACAGATGGTATGAAGGCCTATAGCAAATGACTCAAGTTCATTAAGGTCTCCTCGGAACAGCGATCTGAACAGGTAATTAGCAATGACTGAGTTTTTAATGGCAATTTATTTGGCAGGTAGGATGAAACACAGCCACACCGAGTGGAGTCTTCTGCCAAAGGGGTGCTGCCAAATTCCGAGTGGCTCCGCCTCTTGGCAGAAACCCGTATATGATAATTCATGGTGAGGCGATGGGTTTAATTCAATGTTTTTTTTGTTTTTTTTATCTTCGGCTGAAAATGTAGTAGATCATTTTGACATCAGCCTGGGTTTTCATGGCAGTCGTTTTTTTAGAAATAAAAAACCCCCAAAAAGCCAGTGTCATATATGGAATACACAAAGTTGTACTGCCCCCTTGTGGTCTCCAAGAGCTGTTAATTAACAGCTACATTAAACAGAAGTCCAGTTCAACGAATTGGAGAGAATAATGATTCATAATAGAGACATTTTTTGCACATCTGCAGCATGCTTATATGCACATGCACACATGCACGCCACAAGTCAAGGGTGCACAGGCGTCACTAGAGCAAATAACGGGCCGAAGCCCTGAAACTAATTATGGAAAACATCATCCTGCAAACGACATATCACAGTTAACAAATGGCAGACACGACCCTATCTCCCCCGAGGCCAACTGGGACCGGAGCCGCGGCGCCGCTCAGTCGTCCTCCTCTCCTCTCGGGTCCCGGTGCTCGGTGGCTGCGAGCCACCACCTGTCGCCTTTATTTATAGGGCCCTTTGCCTCCAGTCCCATCGCCCACGGCGTCCGAGGCAACAGCAGCAGGGCTGTGAAATTGTGCTCTTAATGGCGTCATTAACTGCTCGTCTTCCTCGTCTCCGTCTGTGGAACTCCGCGGACCTGATTCTGCCGGTTATTCGTAACCGCAGAGCGGTGGAGTGAGGCTGCAGGCTCCTTCTCCAGCTCTTAGTAGGGCCATCATGGCGGCATAATAGTTTTTTTGTTGGCGGGCGCACCTACCTACCTGCACGTGTGTGTGTGTGCATGTGAGAACGGTGTCAGAACCGGTTAGATGATGCCTTCGTATGTAGCTCGGGGGGAAGGTCGGCGAATGTGACCCGTCTCAGAAGAGAATCGTCTGGAAATCAGGGCCAAGCCCCCCCCCTCATCGGGCCTTACAAACGTCTGGGCGCAGCTGGACGGCCTTCGGCGGGCCGGCGCGTGGAGAGACGAGACTCGCCTCCAGACTGAAGAGAGACGAGTTCTCCAAATTTGCTCCAAATATCCGAGACGCGGCAATATGTAGGACAAGGACAAAAGCGACTGAGACGTGGCCGCCGCCGCCAGGTCCTGCCACCGATCTGCTTTCGCGCGGGGATGTTTTACGCTCCGGCTCGATACGGAGTCTGGTGTCCTTCATCTTCATAGCGGCGATGCGCGGGACGCAGGGATCTGACGGGCCGCGCCGTAGCTGCTGGTCGCAGATAACGCTGTGGCTTTGATGGGTTCGGCATAGTGGCCTGTTGAAAGGCCAGGCTGGCGGAGGCCAAGATGGCGCGCCGCTGCGCGCTCCGCTCCTAATGATCGGATTTGCCTCTGTGGGGGTACGAAAAAAAGCAACCGATATTTCTGGCCGCGCAAGTGTGCAAAAAATGGGTCTGTGGTGATTATTAGGGGTGGAAATCACAAAGACAATGATGTCCCGATGCGGTCTGACACTCCACAAATGGTCGCATTTAAAAATGCAGAAGATCAAAAGAACAACTGTTTCAATTTGACTGTTGTCATGGTGACAACCTCGTATCGCCGCGGTATCAATTTATTGATGATATCGCAATCCTGAAGAAATATCAGCAGAGTTTTGCATGCCATAATACCGAACGCCAGCTGGTCAGCAATGCATTGCTGTATTGATTTAATGCGCCGCCCGCAGTAATTATCATGCAGGGCGGAGGCTTCTCCAACCACCTGACCTGCGGTCCGCGTTCGATGGCGCGCAAAACCTGTCATGCAAACGAAGGGGGTTCGAATGTCGTCGAATTTGGATGCCTGGAGCCGGGAGGCGGAGAGAGAGAGAGAGAGAGCGAAAGGCGCGGGGAAACCCGAGAAAGATGATGGAGCGCAGGGGTGAAGGAGGAGTGTCAGACGAGGATGATGGGAGGTTGGGGGAGGGGAGCGCATCGTGCTGCGGGAGTCACGGGGTTGTCATAGTGATTGGGGCGGGAAATAGGAAGGCAGGCTGACAACCTTGCCTACATGCATTCTATCACACACACACACACACACACACACACACACACACACACACACACACACAGGATGTACAGTGTAAACAATGGCGAATGACACAAACCTGCCAATTCAGAGGCTTTGACACTGAACCAACACTCACTTGGGTAATGCAGGTGGCCCCGCCCACTCTTTGCCAAATAGTTCAGGATGATTTGAATGGCAGGCAAATGATCCCCAACCGATTTTTGCCCTCGTCAGTCACGTGAGGCCAGAAGAGCAGAGATTTGCTCGGTGGGAGCGGAGACGAACGTGCCGAGGTGTGATATGTTCCTCGCGCAACGGAGCCCTGGCCTCTGTGGAGACGTGGACGGCTCTCCTGCCACCGCCCACTTCTCCCTCTTCTGCCTCTCTGCTCCCAGGAGGTGCTCCAACCGACTACATCAGGAACACTTAGCGCATAAGTGCTGCTACTGCAATTTTTAACAAAGCTAATGGGGGAGTCGGCAGGGCGGCCTTCATCGGGCTTGGTTAATGAAGATCTGATGAGGGGAAGGAAGCTGGAGGCCATTACAGCTCCGATTTTTAACCGGACGCCAGAGCACTTACTGGCCTAAAACTGGTCCGCAACGAGCATGCTGCTCGGCTCCAGTCGCACATCGTCTCCCGATCGCGCTACTCCCGGGGAGCCTGCATGCAAATGCCGCGGCGTGCCAGAGCAGGCCTGACCCGGCCTCCTCATTTGCACGTGCCCGGCGGTGACTCCCTTCGGAGAAACGCCCGGGTTTACACAACGGGTGGCGGTTCTTCAAAAAGTGTGTGGCAGCAGCCGGATTCGGCTAATTACTCAATAAAAGTCACCCTGGACAGGGCGTTAATTACTTCCCTCAGACTTTAATGGGATTCGTTTGCTCAATTTCCGTCCCGGAAAGAGTGATAGTGCAACGCCTCACTCCCAAACTCCGTAAATCTCCCGGCAGATCGCTAATCCTCATTATCACGGGCCGAGAACGCGCTTCACAAGCCGTATCAGCAGGGCCCTCTTAAGACCCAATTTGGGTGATCCCGTCACTGGTGGACAGCTCCATACGCACCAGGGATCGCAAGGTTCCCGAAACGTCCGTTCTGTCCGTTTCTTCCTGTCCTCACACTTCAGACACGAAGCTGATTCGTTTTGGATTTCTGCACAGCTTGGGTGCTCCTTCTCAACGTCTCACGTACCAAAAACGTACCAACATTGCGTCTAATCAGTAAACTTCCCATGGAGGGATGGGATCCGAATTCCCTGCTCTGAATGCAAAAAAAAGATCAAAACATCAAATGCATCATCCAGCAATCGTCTGCGCCTCATATCTGAACATCCTGCCCCTAATGCAAATAAACCCCACCCACTGTGGACCCTAAGCTGACTTAATGTGGGCGGTTTAACGGGATTGATCTCCGGACGGACCTGGGTGACCGTGACACTCTATGTGGCTCCTTCTTCTGGCAGGAACATGTTGCTCAGCTGTTTTTAAACTGAAGCATCTGGACCTGTTAGCTCTCTGAGACGCTTCTGTTTGTTCCGATTCCCTCGGGATCTCATGACCTGCCCCTACATGTCACCCTACCCTGTCACAGCTCTGTGTGTGTGTGTGTGTGTGTGTGTGAGGTTGTCCATGTTCCATAACTGCGCCATCACCCAACCACCCCAGGGGGCTCGTTCCTCCTCCCCACCAAGCCCCGCCGTCACTCAACCTCGGCTCAGAGTCGCATCGCTCGCCTCTCGACTCCAGCAGGGCGGGGCGCCCTTTGTCATCAAGATCCCCGTCTTACGCTGTATGGATTTGCGCACACATCGGTACACATTTTATTACTAATGTTTCTCCAATTTCAGATTCAAAGCTGCCCCAACATGAGAAGAAGTTTACATTTACATTTACACCGCCCCTCTGCTACGCTCCCTCCACTGGCTCCCAGTAGCTGCACGCATCAGGTTCAAAATACTGATGCTGGCCTACAAAGCCAAACATGGAGCAGCACCATCCTACCTCACAGCCCTTACTACACCTCGCACTGCACCTGGTATACTCCGAGCCTCCAGTACTTCTTGAGCACCTTCAAACGACAGCTCAAGACCTTCCTCTTTAGAGAATATTCAGATGAACTTGTAACCTTCTTCTTGTCTGACTTCTGTATAGAAACTAGAACAGAGTGAATAAAAAGATTGTATTCATAGTTGGGGGTCCTAGTGAACCAGAACTGATCACTTCATCCATGGTGACATGGAAGCACGTTGTAAGTCGCTCTGGATCAGGGCGTCTGCCAAACGCCTTAAATGTAAATGAGAAGAAGTTAAGTTGGACGGGATGATGTCATTATTATTAGCCTGAGCTCAGTGGGGTTTTATTGTAATGTTGTCGCCTGTGTTTGGTTGTACCTTCTCGTGCTTCTTCTTGGGCTCTTCCTTTACTGTAGAGCAGGGCGGAGTGACACTAATCCGCTCGTACAGCGCAGTTGTTGCTCCTCGCTTCTGTTCTCCTTGCCCCCCTGCCCACGAGCTGTTCCTGGGAGAAGAAGAAAAAAATGGAAGCACGAAAAAGAAAAAGAACGAGGTCAAAGGTCGGCGCCGGAGCCCGGTCGAGACAACCGCACCGGTGCGGAAAAACGGGAGCGCGAGCGACACAAAAGGCGGGAGGGCCGAGACGGAGAAGGTCACCAGTAATGGCTTTTTCCGCCTAATTTCGCGCCGCTACGAGGACTCCTATTTACCGCCGCCAAAATCGGTTCATACGTGTTTTTGTCACACCCCCCGCGTCTCTGGCCTCGCCTTGTGCTTCTTCGCGGCGCGCCGCTGTTGTCACCGCAGGCATCGCTAATTACATATTTACAGCCGAACTGTCTCTCGTAGACGCCGACTCTTTAATTGGGTCGAGTAACGTTTAATGAAGATGAACTGTGTGTGTGAGAGAGAGAGAGAGAGAGAGAGAGACCCTAGAAATCGGCTTCTCCGGCGCTGATGCGCCTGCTTGACTCTATTATCCCATAATGCCTCCTGTTACGGGCGTAGATACAATCAGGGCGCAGCTTCCTGGTGCGACTCCAGTCGCGCAATCGCTGTTCTCTGATCAGCGCTGGCGCGGCGATCAGGCCGCGTTCGGACAACGGTTGCGTGATTCCGACCTCCTCCGAGGTCAGATCTGGTCTCCCTGTGACCCTGACCTAGATAAGATGCCGTATAAAATGGATGGATGGATGGATGGACGGATGGATGGACGGATGCGTGGTTGCTAGCTGCGTCCACCTGATTAGCCACCTTGTCATCCGTGAACTCTGGCAGTTGTAGACATGGCGCCGGGTCAAACCGCATTAGGCACTGACTTCTACTCTTCATGACGTGGACTAAATAAAGAGGCGAGTGTAGAAATGTATATTACCACAGTGCATCATGGGTACACACCCCCGTAGTAGAAGCTGTTAAGCGCTGATCATTTAAAGCGGACCGCGACGCGTGTCTCTCTCTGCATAATACGTCAGGCTCCGTTAACCTGTGGATTTCCACGCAGGCATACGGCAGCGTTGCGGTAATTAGATGATGTGTGGACCCACTCGCCGCACGTGCAGCTACACCCATCCCTTCGACGTCCCAGCGCCCATCGCTGCCCTTAATGACTCCACCGCCGGTTTAATTATTCACCACGTCTTTCATTCCTCCGATTTGATTGTGTCTCGGGGGTGGGGGGCATCAATATATAAATAAAGCCTGACCGCTGCCTCGTCGCGGCCTCGGCTTAACGCCTCCTGTGCGAGTACGCTCGACATGTACTGACTGCTAAAAAGAGAGGGAAGGCGGATGTAGGGGCTGCGAATCGCTGCCCCCCAACCCCTCCCCTCTTGACTTTGAATAAAGGCGCCGCATTATCTCCGCCCGTGTGCATGTCTCACTCTCTCCAGATTCGGCTGCGTCCGTGTGTATGAATAACTGAATATCTGCGCCGGAGGGGAGGGGCGCCTGTTGAGATGTGGAGACCCCATGCGTTGTCATGGCAACATGGATGGCGAGTGTAGGCGGTACACCCCCCCCCCACGAGTGACACTCTTTATTTTCTCCCGCTTTTTTTTCCCCGGCCTGACATTAACCCTTCACCTTGGCAGAGAAGACGGTGGAACCGGTGTTTTTTTTTTTCTTTTATGGGCGCGGCTACACCGGTCCAGGCCAGCGTTCACTCATCCTCCCTGCGCGACTGCGGCAGCGAATCATTTAACCCAGATTAACCACCGTCACACAGGGACTGGAACCAATGGAGGGCCTGGAAATGAATAACCATCACCATGTCTCAGCCAGCTGCAGAAATAAAAATCCAGAATTGCTTCATGCTTAGATTAGAGATCACGTGACTGATTATCACCTTTTTAAAAAAAACATTATTTAGAGTTACATTTGGAGTTTTATCATAAAAAAATAAAAATGTGCTTATACACATACATCTAGACTTGACATCTAGAGTTTTTAATTTTCCGTTCTGCATCGCTCGGCCGGGGCCTTGACTCGCCTCCTGCGTCACGTCAGGTGGATAAAGGCGGCAATATTTCCCGCTTGTCAGCAGAGTGACGATCGGCGTGCGCACTTTATTACATCCCCGCGGCACATAAAGGACGCAGCGGTGCGGGAATGTGGGCAGTGGGGGGCCGAGGGGGAAGAACAATATTGAGGCAGGGATTCAAAGGCAGCGAAACGAATAAATGACAAAAGGCGACGGGGAAATGGCCACTTGTCCCTCTGGAGCCCGGCGTTCAGGAAGCGCTTTCTTCACACACACTCACACACACACACACACACACACACACACACACACTCCAAATACACTGAATATTGACTCGTCGCCACACGCTGGAATTGGTGCCTGAGTGGTGGTGGTCCTCGTGTGGGACAGTTTCCCAAGGCCTTCCCCCCTTTAAACCAGCCGTTATGGAGTTATGGCGCTGCAACAGGCTCGTGCATTCACAACGAGCCGCGACAGGAAGTAGCTGCGACGGGTGCGTACGGGACGGACCGGAATCTGGCCTCAGACCGGATCAAGAGGCGAGGCCTCGCACATGAATTATGGATTTAGGTGAAGTCGGGGGGAAATTGCACCGACGGGTGGAGGAGGCCATAAATTATTTAACCTGTTGGGGCGGGGGGGGGCTGGACCTGAATTACAAGACCCCCCCCCCCCTTTGTATCGGAGGACCTTCTATTATCCCCTTTCCTCCCTTACTGTCTGATCTTCCCCACGTTCTTTGTTCCGTTCCTTCCTCTCCGGCTCCTTCTTGGTTCCTCTAGACAGACTCGTCCCCTCAAGGAGGGTTTCGAGGGTTCGAGGGTCCCGAATACCCTTCTTCTCAGCAGGAGGGTGGTGAATATTTAAAGAGGCGGCACGACAGGACGTGTCCGCGTGTAAAAAGAGCGGCGGGACTGAACACACACGCGTGTGCTCAGCATCTACAGGTCCGACGATTAGCGTTGCCGCTAACCCACCGGTGTGGCTTTTAAGTCTGAAATGACCCGAAGTCTGAAGCGTTCAGCGAAGTGAGGGCATGATAAATGACCGAGAAAAAAAAAAAAAAATGGACTCGAGCGCGTCAAGGTGCGGCAGGAGAGGAAGTCATTAGCTGCTAGCTGCAGGCAGAATTAGCCCGGATCCCCTCCCAGATCTCCTGTCGCCCCCCCCCCAGCCCCTCGTCTCTACGCTTTGATGGGGCGCCGTTCAAACGCGCCGGTGCAACGGCGGCAAATCCCACGGAGCCGAGCGAGGCCTGCAATTTGCTCCCACTGAGCGGGTTTAAATGCTAATTTAGCCCTTTTCTGTGAGGGCGCGTGTGGATTTGACGTTCAAAGGGACACTTGATGTCTTTCTGTGTGAATTTGAGGAACTGTCTGTATTAAACATATATTGTAATTAGTGTAATCTTCTGTCATTTTGCATTGTTTAATAGTAATAACATTTGATGGTGACAATGCGTATGAATTAGCAGTCATGCTAGCTGCATTCATGAAAAGGGGTTGCCCTAAATTTAGAATCAAATGTAGATCAACAGTAAAATAACAGTGAATTCTGTTCATGGGGACTTTTCTGGGAGGGTTTTAAAAGCCGGGTGAGGGTCCTGCATCATGTCCGCAGGCGATGAGGCAGGTAACGGATTCTTTAGATGCTATCGACTCCAGCCATTGTGTCGATCTTATTCTCACGTGGTCGCTAATGGGACCACTGGTGTAATCCGCACGCCGACAGCTGCCTCACGCCACTCTTATCAGCACGCCTGGGTGCCCTTGGGCCCTCGCAAGGGCCCTCATTATGCGGGGGGCCTGACATTCATCAGTGCTCTTGTAGTGTTTTCTTTCTTTTTTTTTTTTTTATTAGCTTGTTCTCATTTGCTGCCTTCCGTCGGGGGGCCCGGACCTTTATCACGGACGGGCGGCCCGTAGCGGCTTGATCAGGCGTGGCTCCAGAAGGAGCGGGCGTGGCACCCGGGGACGGCTAATGGAGTCTTGCTCAGCCCCGAACATTTCCCCCCGTTCCCTCTTGCTTCAGTGAACACCCTGCCCCGCCCTAATCTGTCATTCAGCCGTCACTCTTGCTTCATTTACGCAGCCTGTAATTGTCCACCGGCCCACCATGCGTGCCGATCAGGTAGTACAGAGGAGAAGAGGAGGACGATGGAGGGGCACGGTGGCCCATTGATCGTGGGAGGTGTGATTCAGTGGAGGTCTCAGCTGTCACCCTCCATCACCCCACCCTCCATCGCCCCACCCCACGCTAATTCCTCTCATCTCGGACTCTTGGTGCTCCCTGGCCGAGGTATTGAACTGCAAGAGGTGGTGACCGCATTTAATGACCTCGCTCATCCCTGTTTAAAAGTCAAATTATGACAGTGCGGCGACAGGGCGTGTAACCGTTCCCGTCATTGTTGAATATCATAACCAAGCCATTAACTGCAAAACACATAACACGCACGTCTATGTCACATGCATTTAAAGACAAATTAATTTTTCATTAAAGACGCCTACCCTGTAGCATCTGGTGTGCGAGTGTGTGTGTTTGTGTGTGTTCAAACCCCCCTCCATGTGCCATTTGGCCACCCAGTTTATCTTTATTCACACTTTATTAGAATGTGAGACGACTGAAGCAGTTGAAAGTGCCGATTATGATATGTATACATTGGTTGTCTACCCTCATCGTCTGTATTTATTATGTTTTAGATTAGTCCATAACGTATTCAATTCATAATTATTTTTTTTTACGTGTGGTAATGATAGTGATGCACATCGAAAGGAGGAGGTGAAATAATGTTAGCCCACCGCCCACCGTCTGTTTCTCTCTCCTCCCATTTCTCCACCTCTCTCCACCATCACAGTGACCTTCTCCTCCTCCCCAAGGTCAGTGAGCTCTGGCACTGCCAGGTGGTTTAGAGCCAGAGCCGGCAGCTGCGGTAAAATGAAATAAAATGAAATTAAATGAAATAAATAAAGCCTATTCCCACCGCGCGCGTTCTGGAAGACGTCTGGGAACATGTGCTTCTGTGGTGGGACAGATGAACCGGGTCGGGCTTTGTGGTTTCGCGTTATGATTGTGCGGCACGGATGGGAGCGCGTGATTGGTTCTGGAGTGCAGCCCCGTCCCCCGCAGCCTGACTGATAGCCTGTCTAATGGGAGGTGTATTCTGGCGGCCTCTGCACCCACACACCCCACCCTGCTTCCACGTGCAACTCCTCCAGCCTCTTGCACACGTTTCTGCACGGCCGCCGGATCACTGCCGCTTGTGGTGCAGTCGGGGTCGCGCCATCTGTGTAGGAAAGCTGTCTCGGCATGTGCAGCAATGCTGCGCTGCAACCAGCCTTGGATGGATAGATGGATGAGTCAAGTGAAGAAAGGGTGATAGATAGACATGAATATTCATAATCTTGTATTGGATACGATCTATAACTATTATAATGTATGTTACCATTTTTATATGATAAATATCATCAATCAGAAAATCATCTGATACAATTTTTTTGAGCGTAGATAGATGGATGGTTGGATAAACAGACAGATTAGTCCTAATATTCAAACTGATGATGATATGAATGTTCAGGTACTACATTGGACACTCAATCCAATCTATCAATCTGTGTGTGTGTGTGTGTATGTATATATATATACACACGCACACACACAGAGCGATTGTACATGTAGAACAAGAACATTCATATCATCATCAGTTTGAATATTAGGAGTAATGATTATGTCACTATTTGATATCATGCTTAATATTAGCATCAGTAATGTCAATATCACTTAGAATACTGACAAGCTGAAATAAGCAGGATTGGGACCATTTTGTCACCTGGTTTCACCGGTTTCTGCGTATGATTGTCAGAATATTTAATAATATAAGTAGCCCTAAATACAGTGTATTCCTTCATTCTGACACGTGTGAGGCTCCTCCCCCTTCACTCCCCCTCTCCTTTATCCTTCAGAAAGAGGACAGCAGGAGGGCGTGGCTCCGAGAGAAGAAATAGAAAAAGAGACGTGGGGAGCGAGGCGAGGAGGAAGAGGAGGAAGAGGAGCAGTTCTATGCCTGGAGACACTGTGGACCACCACGTGTGTTGAGACGTGTGTGAGCAGGTGCAACTTTAATGGACCAGTGAGCAATGGGTACCAAACCACGACAGCAGGTTGGCAGCAGAGGGCGGAGCCCACCGCCGCTGACCCCTCTCTTTGCCCTCCTCCTCGTCCTGCCCATCACCCCCGGCCAGGCGGCCATCCACATTCCGTCAAACTGTGAGTATCCTGGGAATTGCGGCGAATTATTGACCCCTTGTTGAAGCGATGCGCTCCTGACTGTCAGCGGCTCTGGGAATGTGTCTAATTGCTTAATTGATTAGAAAATTGATCTGGTGTGGCGCCGCAGATCTGGTGCTGATTAGATCATAAGTGGATCAGAAGTGGATTAATGTCCTGTGTTGGTAAAAAAAAAACCGTAAAACCAAGGAGCTAAATGCGGTCTTTTTCGTTTCGGTGTTCTGTTCTAAATACGAATCGTATCATCTGCTGTAGCAGCAGCTCCACCAGATCAGTATCAGTGAGTCACACACACACACACACACACACACACACACTGAGACATGGGAAGCAGTAAAAGCTTTTTTCCCCCCAAGCCGATTCGTCGCTTTAAGATGAAGGTGTCGGGGCAGAGGGACACACGGAAAGGTCAAGGTTTCTCTTGACTTGCAATTAGTGACCTTTGCGTGTCCAAGGCCGGCACGGCGCTGCACGAAGCAATCAATAAAAGAGCGGCGCCAGAATTCGGGGACCTGCGGTTCCTCTTTCTGCTGCAGGGAACGTTGTGGGGAGAACTCTTGCATGACGAATGTTCAAGGGGTGCTTCGGAACCGCTGCACAGTGGACCTTTGTGTGACTTTGTGCCTTGTGACGGCTATGCATGTGCTTTGAAGATCGAGATCACTACTGTGGGTTCCATTTCCAACTGGGTTCCATTTAGATGAATGAGGGTTAGGGTTATGCTCTGTGTGTGTGTCTATGGCATGAAAATGTCTTGGTTTTTAGGCTTTAATTGTGCTAGATTACTCTTGTACATAATTAAGTGGCCTGAACCATGATGTGCATGAAGACCCTTTAAATTGTCGCTGCTCTGCCCGGATTGGCTGACAGCGGTGCACGTAAGCAAAACACGGCTAAATCAGATGATCCAGGTGAATATTTGAAAGTGGAAATATCTGATTTGTGAGTCCAAACAGACGCGGAAAATTAATTTTTCGCGTCTGATTGGGGACGTTTCAGCCAGTGTGAACGTCAAGAGCACTCTGCATGTCCAGCAAGTGCATGTCCAGCATTTCATTAACGTCTTGTCTCTCCTCTTCCTGCTGCGCTGGATGACAGATCACATAAAGGACTGTAAGTGTCTCCCGATGTCTCACTCACTGTCTTGTTTGTGCTTCTTGAGTCTCAACCGTCGCAATTCCATCACAGATTGGCTGACGGGAGCGTTCCGGTCCAACCTGTGATGGTTTTTCCCAGTCGTTGTTGAATTTAGCCTTATTTGCGGTAAATGGCGTCAGTAGAAGACACATTTAGATGCTAGTGAAGAGGTGCTTGTTTCTCAACTGCAGCAGAAGCGGCAGATCAAAGCGCCGGGAAATGAGAGATGAGTGGCGCTGCTCCGCTTCCAATAAATGCAGAAGAGCCCGAAGCATTCCATCAGCCGCCTTATTATCTCCACCAGCATGGGGAGCACAGGCCACACCCATCTTAGGGATGAAATGATTCCCCATGCTCAGACCTTTTGAGTCTGTTTTATTAACCATTAAAAAATTTTTATGGACCTGCTTTACCTGCAACAGGCTCTTAAATGACATCTAATGTAATTCTAACCGTTCTCACAATATCACAACAAACCAGCTGTAGATGGAAAGATTATGTGATCTTTAACTGATCACAGATGCTTTTGCAGTTCAAAGAATTTTGGATGCAGCCAGGATAAACTAGTGGTTAAGGAAACTGACCAGTAATCGGAAGGCTACCGGTTTGAATCCCGAAAAAAAAAAATCCCAAAGCACCGTCCCCACACACTGCTCCCCGGGTGCCCACTGGCCACTGCTCACCATGGGTGATGTTAAAAGCAGAGGACACATTTCGTTGTGTCGTCATGTGCTGTGCTTCACAATGACAATCACTTCACTTTCACGATCATAAAAAAAGCACTCAGTTTTATCATAAACTGTAGGTAATGGCTTTCCTCTATTGTCTCTATTATTCCATCCCTGAGGAAATGTCCTCCTCATCGCCGTATCTACCGAGTTTTTCTCCCCTCATCTCCACCTCCACCTCCATTTCACCCCATTCAATGCAACATTTTCATAATTTGTAGAGAAACTCCATTTGTGATCCTCCAGTGGAACGAAAGAGCAGAAGATCAGCCACTTGGGAGGTTCTGAGAGCTTCTACTAAAAAACATCAACCACTACAGACTGGCAGACAACATAGAGCACTAAATATTAGAACTGCACCATTTTTGTAAAAATAGTTTTTGTAATGTGTGAATCATGACCTTTTTACATCTGTTTGTTCTTGGTATAGGGTTTGAATGTTTTAAACTCACAAAGTCTACTCGGTATTATGCAATTATTCATTAAAAAATAGTTTAAAATAGCTTTAAATTGTCCTGCAGTTAAAGAACCACCAGTGATTACATCACAGCCTGAGCCAATCACAGCCTTTGCTTCCGATGACATCACGCTTACCTGCGAAGCGTCCGGGAAACCGACACCCACGTATGTTACCGACACAGCCCCCACAGACATGAGAACCGGCAATAGACCATTTTTAATAATATTCATTATTTAATGAGCTTTTCACTAATTCACTTTCTTTCCTTCCTTCCTTTGTTTCTTTCAGTTTCCGATGGGTGAAAGATGGCAAAGAATTGGACCCTTCCAATAACCCCGATCTCTCAGTGTCTCCTGGTTCTGGGACCTTCAAGGTCATTTCCGAAGACAATCCCATCAACCACTACAGCGGCAACTACACCTGCTACGCATCTAACGAGCTCGGCACGTCCGTCTCCAACCAGGTCCACGTCCGAACTGAGAGTGAGTGTTATTCCTTATAAAGGCCACAGTGCAGGGTGACATGGCTAGGAACACGGGGGAATAATCTACAATAATCTACTTCTGATCGATGGACCAATCACGTTCCTACAGGCACCTGACATGAGATGCATAAACGAGTTGCCTAAAGGTAAAAAAATATGATGTACTTTAGATTATGAAGAAAAAAAAAAAATTCTGATGCGTACATCAGAACACCAGAACTGATGGTAAATTAGTATAAAGCAATAAATGTTAAAATCACGTTTCTGCAACCTTTTCATGAGTGTTTTGCTTAGAATGGATGCAAGGGAGAGCTCCTGGCTGCTTTATTAGGCAATAACAGAGACCTTACAAATGTTATCACTTGCTTTACTGGCTGTCGATGTGGCAGGACTTCAGAGGTCATGCAGAGGCGTGAGGAATATTTGACTTTGCTTACATAACTCGGATCAGACGAAACCAGACGAAAACAGCAGCCGCTCGTCGACTTTAACTACCTGTGAGATTCTGCGCTCCGTGCTGGCCTGCCGCCTCCTGTTTCCCTGACAACCGTTACCCCAGAAACCGGGTCGAGTTGATGTCACGCAGGCATTTCAGAGGGGACAACGAGGCCCCCCCACCGGGACTAATGAGCGCTCTGGTGCGAAAGAGAGGTGAGAGCGCGATGTCAGTGAAACAAATTCCTTCTTTCTTTCAGGTCCCCCCACCCAGCAGAAGGAGAAGAAGGTGAAGATCAAGGCTGAAGAAGGGGAGAGCGTCATCCTGCAGTGCAACCCCCCAGAGAGCATAGATCCCCCAAACATCCACTGGATGGACAAGAGTGAGCGCGTCCCCCCTTCCTCCATCCATTTATCCATCCGTCATGATTTCACCTTTAACCTCTCTCCCCGTCTCCCCGCCCAGGACTGCGCCACATCGAGCTGAGCGAGCGCGTGACGCAGGGCCGCGACGGCAACCTGTACTTCTCCCACGTCGTCACAGCAGACAGCCGCAACGACTACACCTGCAACGCACAGTACCTGAAGGCCCGCACCATCCTGTCCAAAGAGGCCATCACCCTGACCGTCAGCCCCTGTACGTCCCGTTTTAAACGAAGTCATCGTGATGTGATGCAGATGCACTGTGATGCTTAATGAGCAGTGAGCAGCTATGAAAGGCACCCGGGGAGCAGCGTGTTGGGGAAGGCACCATCAAAGGGACCTTAGGGGGACCTTGGCAGTTCGGAATTTGAACCACTTCCTTGACCGCTGAGCCACCACTGCCCCATATAGCATGTACAGGGCATTGTATACTGCTAATTCTTTATAATGCTAATGTTCAGCTGTATATTGAAAAGAATATTAATGAATTATTAAACAGCATAATTATTCATTATTTATACCATGTATAATTACTTTTAATAAAAGGATGTATCTAGTCGCAGCGTACTGAGTTAACAGCTGGAGTCTTAGCAGTCGGGCTGGGGGGGTAAAAGGTGGGGTTTGAACATATGTGCGGCGTGTCCGTGTGACATGAAGAGGTACCTCCGGCCCCACCTGGACCACAGTCACGGCTTCAGTCATGTGGGTGTGTGACCTTAAACACTACTGCTGCACATGCATTGTAATGTGTGTGTGTGTGTGTGTGTGTGTGTCTCCAGCGAACTCAGTGGCTCGAAGCCGGAGGCCGCAGATGATGCGTCCCAGCGGCTCCCACAGCAGCTACCACGTCCTGAGGGGCCAGAGTCTGGCACTGGAGTGCATCGTCCAGGGCCTGTGAGTCATTAAAGCCCGTCCGCCTACCCGTTACTGCTGTCCTGGCAGTTTGTTTATGAGTGTGTGTGTGTGTGTGTGTGTGTGTGTGTGGGTAGCCCAACCCCCACCATCCAGTGGGCGCGGAAGGACGGGGAACTCACAGCCTCGCGCACCTCCACGGAAAACCACAACCGGCTGCTGTCATTCGGCGAGGTGTCCGAGAGCGACGCCGGCCAGTACCAGTGCACCGCCAACAATCCCCAGGGCACGGTCATCCACACCTACTCCGTCACTGTAGAAGGTGGGTGTGGTTTAAAACGTCCATTCCAGCCACCGAGGAAGAAGAAGTGGTTGAGATATAAGATATTTTTTTTTAAAATGAATATCAGTCAGAAGTTGGACGGGATGTGCATGTCCTCGGTCTGGATAGCAGGTGTAAATGTGATGGGTTTGTCGTCCTCCACAGCGGCTCCATACTGGACCAGGGAACCGGAGAGTGAGCTGTACGCCCCAGGGGAGACGGTGGAGCTGGACTGCAAGGCTGACGGCATCCCCAGACCCCAGCTCACCTGGAGCATCAATGGCGTCCCCCTCTCAGGTGCATACCTGTACCTATCACATCGTCCACGATGCCGGCAGAGAGACGGAAATTTTCCTGATAATATTTGCATTAGTAATGAATAAAGATATTAATCATTTGGGAAAGAATAGGCAGCCATTTCATGTCCATGAAACGTGTTGTTTTTCACACTGTGAGAAATAAAGTGAGCCGGAGAACACAAAGTGCCTTAATGTAGAGGTAATGTTGATTAATAAATAGAAATCAGTTATTATAATCAGTCTTTCCTTTTCTGTTTTTGGGCTCAGAAATAGACAAAGACTCCAGGCTCAGCCTAGAGGCAGGAACCCTCGTCCTGAAGGACGTGAAGTTCGGCGATACGGCCGTCTATCAGTGCAAGGCCCAGAACAAACACGGCAGCATCCTGATCAACACCTACGTCTATGTCATCGGTGAGGGGAGGAGCTTCTTCTGTTCCCTCCCTGGTCCGCCTACACGTGGTTGCATTTTGTTCTTTTCCTTCCTCCACGTAGTGGGACCTGCGAGTAGGACAGTCATGTGACTGCCATATTTACAAGTCTTTTCTTACTCTGGACATGTTCTACCAGGATGGATTTAATGTTCCTTCATGTTAGAAGGCATTTTACCAGACTTCTACAATCAGCAGTTACAGGGACAGCAGTTTACATTTACATTTACATTTACAGCATTTATCAGACGCCCTTATCCAGAGCGACTTACAACCGGTAGTTACAGGGACAGTCTCCCTGGAGCAATTTAGGGTTAAGTGTCTTGCTCAGGGACACAATGGTAGTAAGTAGGATTCGAACCCGGGTCTTCTGGTTCATAGGCGAGTGTGTTACCCACTAGGCTACTACAATCCTGGGACTGATAGAATATCAAGGCTTAAAATTGTGATAGCAGACGACCTATTTTTATGGTGCTATAAGGGTAAATGTAGAGTAAAATTGATATTTTTCTTTTTTTCGTGCCCCAGAGCTTCCTCCCCAGATCCTAACTGTGGACGGCAAGACCTACGGTGTGATGGAGGGACAGAAGGCGGAGCTGGAATGCAAGTCATTTGGCTCTCCGCGGCCTGAGGTGTCCTGGTGAGTGACAGATGCAGCGCCCCGCCCGCCTGCTCCGTCCGTCTCCACCTCGGGACAGACAAAAAGAAGCGGCATGACATTTTATTTGAAATTGGAACAAATTTGGTTACAGGACCTGTGGCGGAAGTTATTCATTGCTGTAACACTGTTAAGAAGAAGAAAGTTTGTTAATTACTGTTTAAATCACACCTACTCCTATACAGTCCCTCACTGGGAAGAGCAGACAGGTTTTATTAGGCTTTTATTAGGCTTTTCAACCAGGGGCTGAACATTTCCCCTGAACCAATCAAAAAGCCAGACTCATTTTGTTCCAGAAATAATTTTTAACGATAAGAAAAAACGTCTGACAGCCGAGTGTCCATTTTGTGTGTTTCTTGTTGATCCACTACTGGGTTGAATCAGTCGTGTTTTGTGGACGTTTACTTGCCTGCGATTCATTATTTACTTCTGATGTCTTCCGGCAGAGTAACGCACGAGAACGTGAGCTGGCAACCCAGACAGAATGTGTGTCTGAGGCTCTGTTTGTGTGTGTGTGTGTGTCAGATGTGTATCTGCTGACTGTGTGTGTGTATCAGATGACGCTCACACACGTGTTTCTCTCCAGGGTTGTGTGTGTGTGTCATGACTGATGTGAGATGAGTGATGTTCCTTTCGGCTGTGTTGTGCATTTCTGTGCATAAATAATGTATCTCATGGCTGTGTGTGTGTGTGTGTGTGTGTGTTTACTATTCTGTCGTTGTTTGTGCGTTTGCAGTGTATCGAATGGCTGTGTGTGTGTGTCGGCCGAATACGGGGAATATATCATGCATCCGTGCGTGTGCGTGTGTGTCATGGTTGTGCAAATGATGGCTTAAAGGCTGTGTGTGTGTGTGTGTTTGTGTGTAATTATTTTCCCAGGGAAAGTGAGGACTCCGGCTCCGCCCTGCTCCTCTCGAGCCCCAGAGTTACTCTGGCGACCGGAGGCTCTCTGCAAATCAGCAACGTCTCCCATGGCGACGGCGGCCTGTACACCTGCTACCTCCCCGAGTCCAACGTTTCCATCAGCGCCGAGCTGAAAGTGCTCAGTGGGTGTGACTGACACACACACACACACACACACACAGCCATCACTGTTAAGAGACAGTAATAACTGTGTAACTAATATAGTAAAAATGGACAATGACATAAGCGCCAACATGATCTAAGCTTAAATATAAGCCATCAGCTTTACAGCTTCATTAAAATATGATTTGCATGTGTGTAAGTCATCCATACACACATCAACCTTCACAAACATTGCACACGGTTCTAACACCGGCAAATGACTCTGCACCCTTCATAACCTTTCATATGTTTGTTTTATTGAATTTCCATGCCTCCTCTCATTCCCTGTCCCTTCGCTTCATATCTTTCAGGAGCACATTACACTTCATTTAATATGAGCTCCTCCTTATTTCATTTGGCGTTATTAAATTCACTCTTACCCTGGCGGCGGTTCATCTCCCCCGACAGTCGCAGCAATTTATCCGGCAGAGACCGGCGAGGGCCTTGATTTGCGCTTCCTCTCTGTACTCAGACCAAACGGTGATCGTGTCGGCGCCCCTGGATCTGCGCGTCCAGCGGGGGACGGCGGTCGTCTTCACCTGCATTGCCAAGGTGGACCCCGAGCTGGACCATCAGCTTCTGTGGAGGAGGAGCGGACAGAAACTCATACACTCAGCAAATGACAAGAAGTGGGTTCTTTTTTTCAAACTGCAAGAAAATGGCAGCAACGTATTCAGAGGCTTGGAACATTTTTAGAATGAAATGAATCATTTTTTTCTTTTACAATTCATGTTTATCCACAGGACAGGCAACCTTATCGGCAAGAGATACCAAGCTGACCCATTGGGTCACCTATAGTTAACTCGGAGCTAATAACAGCTGCCTCCTACTGAATTGCTTTTGATTGGCTGCCGATATGAAAAGGTGCCCAAAAGGCCGGTGTGCCTGAAATCTGCCCATCCGGATGCTCTGAGTCTGTCTGGCGAATGTTCATCGCCGAGCGCCGGGCCTAACCGGATCATTAGGAGTCTGATTTGAAACAGGTGCTCCGATGATGGGCGAGGGGAAAACAGTGAAATTGCTTTTGCCGTAATCAAATTAGGACGAGGGGAGCCATCTCCGGGGAGGCAAATCAGATCCGAGGCTCGTATGAAATACCGCTGCCCTGCATCAGTGTTGGATAAAAAGTGAAAAGTCCTGAACCAGCGGATCTCAGTAATCTGATTGGCCAGTGCGCCATTGCCATACGTTCTGTAGAAATTAAGCCAAAAATCCCTCCCACGTGTTTTCGTAATCACTTAATTCCCGACTGTGACCATGCCATCTAATATAAAAAATCTAAATATTTGGTGGAAAAGCAAAAATGCAGAAAACAAAGAGATAGAAAACATGAAAAAAATTAAATACCGTTTGAAAACAGGCCTTTTTTTTATTGAAACTGAAATGGGTGGAGCTAAAACTAGCCAGCAATTAAAAAAAAAAAAAAAATCTAGAATCCATATATTTTTTAATGCTGATGACTGGAATGAAATACTTTTTGGGATTAATTTAGTGTTCCTGTGCTTTAGATACACCTTTGAGGACCCTGATCTCACAGTGGCAGATGTGCAGGACGTGGATGAGGGCGTGTACACCTGTCAAATTATCACCCGCCTGGACATGGCAGAAGCCAGCGGCTCCATCACCATAGTTGGTATGACATTTAGAACAAAGTCACGCGTTATCGCGTAACACTGCAAGGCTCAGTGCCTACGAATTCTTTTTAGTAGACGAGTTATGAAAATTGTGACTTATGGAAAGGACAGAATTTGATGATTGGCAGAGATGGAGCAGTAAAAAACTCTACATAGTGATCCAGACTCTCCACTTCTTCCCATCAGACCGGCCCGACCCACCCTCACAGCTTCAGATCTTCAACCCCATGGACCGCAGTGTGACCCTCAGCTGGACTCCAGGGGACGACCACAACAGCCCTGTGCTAGGTAGACGATCCTGCTCCTGCGCTGCACCAATCAGTAGCTCCTCTCTCCTTATTTCGTCGTATCTAATCACCTCTGCTCGTGTTCTGCTCAGAGTTTGTGGTGGAGTTTGAGGAGACCGAGGTTGAGACCGACGGCTGGGAGGAGATAATGCGAGTCTCCGGTGACACCCACCGCACCCAGGTCTCACTGAAGCCCTTCCTTTCCTACCGATTTCGGGTCATCGCCATCAATGACGTTGGGAAGAGCGACCCCAGCGCTCCTTCTAATCCTCATTCAACTCCTGCAGCAGGTGAAAAAAAGACATCATCCCTCTGACGGACAGTATATGATTATTATATACCCATATTATCAATAAATACCCCCATAAATGCTCACTTTCCCTTCAAGTGTGACCTTTAGAAAATAATAACCTGTCTGGTCATTCTCTCCAGTGCCTGACCACAACCCCCTTGGGGTAAGGAGTGTGTCTGTGGACCCCGACACTCTTGTGATCACTTGGGAGGTGAGTGAACCCCTCACCCCTTCCCCTACGGTTTTATGGGCCTCAGATTTCGCCTTTAGTAAATTTCAAAACTTTTTGATCTCTTCCGTGATGATGGCAGGAGATTGACAGGCGCAACTTCAATGGCCCGAATTTCCAGTATAAGGTCCTGTGGAGGCAGGTAGTGGGCAGTGGGCCTTCCTGGCAGTACAATTTCACCACAGCACCACCCTATGAGGTACCGGACGTGGGGACCTTCACCGCCTTTGACATCAAAGTACAGGCGGTCAATGAGCTTGGCTCTGCGCCGGACCCTGAACCGACCATCGGCTACTCTGGGGAAGACGGTGAGCGTCGGTTCAGTTGCTCCACCCACTGTGACTGATCAACAAAATTAGAATTAGAATTTAGGTTGTAATCTTGTATGTCGTAATTCATACCTTAGCTCCTAAGGATGCACCCATGGTTGTGGGAGCTAATGTGCTCAACAGCACTGCCATCGAAGTGACCTGGGCGGCCATTGACAAGACCACTGTCCGAGGACACCTGTTGGGGTACAAGGTGATAATACTAGTTTCTAAATCCCTTTACATCCACATTGTTTTGCTTAACTAAGAAATCAAGCATTAACTAAGAAATCAAGCATTAAATCAGACCTACAATCAACAAAAAAGGACAATGTTGGTGTGTTTTTGACTGAATAGTCACAAATGGTAGCTTGACCTGTCCAATAACCAACAGCATGGTTGTTTGGTCATTTAGGGATAATTATAGCTGTTGATTTAGCTGATAAAAGTATGTCAGGAATCCGTCAGGGCAGGGAAGGAAGGGCGCAAAGGATGGATTTTAATAACAACATGGCACATGGCCTTCTACACACATCACATGAGAAAATACAGACCAGATGTGGACTAGACACATTTATATACATGAGGTGAACACAATCAGGAAATTAGGAACACACACACTGAACATGAAACTGAACACTGAATATTGAGCATGAAGCGCATTAAAAAAGTCACGATCATGACAACGCATGGCAACATGTGGAGGGTAAATCAGAGATTTGTGACTACTCAATTTAAAGGCTGAAGCATCCTTCCTGTGGACTTTCTAGGCCACAGTTGAAAGAATGTTTGAATTGAGACGAAGATTCAATGAAGATTCAATGGATTGTGACAGCTGGTGAAACAGAAGATGATCTGTAGGCTTTTCTGACATTTCTGTCCAGATCTACCTGCACTACCACGGGTTGGTGGTCAAACATCACAAAGAACACAGGAGAAAGGTAGGGAAGGGCAGGAGGCATGTGGAGGAGAGGATGGTGGTGCAGACGGGTCCCAACGAGGAGAAGAAGGTGGTGGGTGGTCTCAGGCCGTACTCACACTACGGTGTGAGCGTCACAGTTTACAACGCCAAAGGCGAGGGACCGCCCTCCGATCCCCTGCCCATACAGACTCCAGAAGGGGGTGAGTACAGCGATTGTTGCGATGGACGATACATAGAAAACGGTCCCAACACGTGTGCTATTGCTTTTGAATTGAGAGCCTTTGATTAAAAAAAAACCCAGCAATTATATTTGTGTGCACAGTGCCCAGTCCGCCAGTTTTCCTGGATCTAAAAAGCCACTCAGAGAGGGAGATGATGCTTCACTGGGGGCCACCGACCCACCCAAACGGGGTCCTCATCGGATACCAGCTTCGCTATCAACAGAGTGAGTCTCCTCAAGCTAAACAAACACCCAGTTCAAGTTCACATAAGCTTGGTTTATGATCCTCCTCACATGTCTTTTAGCCACAGACTCTGAGAACAACCTAATGAGGGAGGAGAACATAGATGACCCAACAATCACTCACAGGACCTTGACCAATTTAGACCCTCACAGCCAGTACCGCTTTACACTGGCTGGCCGCACCGGGGTGGGCGTGGGCATGCCCATCATCAAAGAGGGCTTCACCATGCTGGATGGAGGTTCTCACGTTTCCAATTACTCTTTCGTCTTTTCCTGATTGAATTTCTACAGTTTGTTGATCAGGGATACTTTGTAAATTAATATACAGGGTGGGCCATTTATATGGATACACCTCAATAAAGTGGGAATGGTTGGGGATATTAACGTCCTGTTTGTGGCACATCAGTATATGTGAGGGGGCAAACTTTTCAAGATTGGTGGTGACCATAGTGGCCATTTTGAAGTTGGCCATCTTGGATCCAACTTTTGTTTTTTCAATAGGAAGAGGGTCATGTGACACATCAAATGTATTGGTAATTTCACAAGAAAAACAATGGTGTGCTTTTTAATGTAATTGTAATATTTCATGAGTTATTTACAAGTTTCTGACCACTTATAAAATGTGTTCAATGTCACCAACCATTCCCATTTTATTAAGGTCTATCCATATAAATGGCCCACCCTGTATAGAGTTGACGCTGAATTGTGACAATGATTGCTGTGACAGGGTGGCACTGGGGCACTGAATGTTCTTCTTCCCTTTTTTGGCATTAGTTCCCGCTAAGAACATAAGCCTGTTGGCTGGAGAGACATCAGTCAACTTAACCTGGGTGTCACAGTACAGACACATGAACGTGGATTTCCACATCCAGTACCGCAACAAGAACGGTGAGCCATGGCCAGTAATATGAAATCAGGTCCTGAACGTTTTTTTCAATTAAGTCCTTGTAAACAACTGTATACATAGTTTGAAACAGGAGATTGTTTAATACCAATATTTTTTAGAACCGATTGTCATCCACTATCAATAATAATGATCCGGGGGACTCCTGAAGCAACGCAGGTCTCAGCATGAGTTCTGCCAGTGGTGCACGTACCATAATTTGAGAACCAATGGACTACATTTTTTCTGATCTGGGATAGATACGATGCAATATTTGTAACTAGTCAGCAATAAGCAGGTATCAAAGCTGGACTGGAAATCAGCAGAAAATGCTTAGTGGAATTTTTATGCAGGACCAAATGTTTCTGTTGTTTAAAATCGTAGTTTTAGTTCCAAATTAATGGAGCTTTTTGAACCACTGCAGGCCATGGGAGCTGGAAGCAGACCGACAAGCTGAACTTGGCTCAGTCCTTCTACCAGCTCCACGACCTGGAGCCAGGGTCTGTCTACAAACTCGACTTCATCTTTAGTAACAAATCCTTCTGGAAGACTGAGGTCCGAACCCACGGGACAGGTACAAACCCACCGTCGCTTTCACACCCACCACCTGGAAATCAGATCTTTCTTTCCTCTAGCGTCTGATTTTCATGCTCGACACGCTGCCAGGTACCTGCCAGGGACTCCTGTTTCTGTCGTAATGAGTTACTTTTCTAAATCATGTCTGTGGGGTTCTGCTCCCTCAGTGAGAGCTGATGAAATTGAGGTTGAGCTCACAGCAAGCAAGATGATTAAAATGGGAATACTCTGCTGTTAGAAAGGCCCGAACAATAGATGCTGAAATATCGTGATCCAGGAGAGGATTATTCAAGCTGGCAGTTGTCCACCCAGGACAGGTAGAACCCAGTCTCCCAGCGTATTAGGTGCTTATTCCTATATAATGACCTGGACTTCCAATCTTCTAGCATCGGCCAAAATTCTATGGTTGTTTTTGCTGGCCTGTCTTAATTTTAGCTTTTAATAATCTTAGTCACATCCAGACTCATTTTATTCTAATCTAGTTTCAGTCGAATGAAAGTCTGAGAATTTTAGTCACATTTATTCTGAATTATCCATGTTTATGTTTATGACAATGAAAATTGTATTTTAGCCTCTTTTTTTTTGGTAATACAATTCTATTTAAACCAGTAGATACCAGTAGTACAGAGTAGAACAGACAAAAACAACATTTTCTTAATTATGAATTTAATTTCAGAATTAAAACAATGTTATCTAATTACTATATTATTGTGGCCTTATAGACTCAAGAATACTCCACATCTATTCCAGACACGGAAGATGCTCTGATTTGTTTTTTGACACACGTTCTGTTTCCTAGCTTGTAGTAAAGAAAGTGCGTCCAAAGATCGCGTCGTCATTTTCATTGCAAGTACCCATCACCCATCACAAGTATCCTGAAATCGAATTAATGCCGTGAATCCGCATTCTGAATATTTTTATGACTGCATAAAAATAATAATGCAATTTAACAGAGGAAATGACCATGAAGGCACATTTCAGTCTCATTTTTATTTTGTATACTATTTTTGGTCTCGTTTTTATTCATCATCAGTATTACCTGATATATTTCGTTATAGTTATTGTCACATGACCAGCATTTACGTTGCGTCTCCTCTCATCCTCGTCAGGTCAAAAAGGTTTCTTGACGAAGATATTTTGTCATAAATTTACATTTTACATTTACAGCATTTACCAGATGCCCTTATCCAGAGCGACTTACAATCAGTAGTTACAGGGACAGTCCCCCCCTGGAGACACTCAGGGTTAAGTGTCTTGCTCAGGGACACAATGGTAGTAAGTGGGATTTGAACCTGGGTCTTCTGGTTCACCACCCTATACGTCAATTTAATTGACATATGATGAATGTCATGACAGCCCACCAGGGATTCACATTGTTTATATACTTATATTAAACATATTTCACGTATTAAGAATCTATTCTAGTTAGTTATGGAATTTTGAATGGCCGAGAGTGGCAAGATCTCAGTTTTATGACGGATGCATGTCTTCATTTAAAGGCATGGAAGCGGTTTCGGCCAACTTCGCCACGGAGGGCTGGTTCATCGCGCTGGTGAGCGCCGTTGTGCTGCTGTTGCTGATCCTGCTCATCCTCTGCTTCATCAAGAGGAGCAAAGGAGGCAAATACTCAGGTACCCGGGACGAGGGGGAACTGTGCTGATTTCTAGTTTTTTTATTTTGTAAACCTGGTCCCGATGATGATGTCTTACAGCACTCTCTCCCTCTCTTGTCCTTTAAACCAGTCAAAGACAAAGAGGAGGGTCAGGTGGACTCGGAGGCGCGGCCGATGAAGGATGACACGTTCGGAGAGTACAGGTGTGTTTCTGCGCCCTCCTCTTCCATGTGTTATTTTTAAACCTTGATGCATTGCTCACGTTGTCCCCGCCTCTCTCTCCCAACGCTCTCCTTGCTTGCTTTACAGATCCCTAGAAAGGTATGCTGCAAGCGCTTCGGTTCTCCTCTGCATGCCCCCCATCTTTTGTTTCGCGCCTGACCCCATGTTTTCAGACCCCCACATACCTCTTGCATGACACCCCCACGTAGCAACTCCACGGTTCTCACTCTTTCGTCCTCTCTTCCCCAACCTCCCCCTGCATCCCCACGAGAAGTGACAACGACGAGAAACGCACCGCCAGCCAGCCGTCGCTGTGTGACGACAGCAAGCTGTGCAGCGAGGACACCCACCTGGGTGACTACGGCAACAGCCACAGCGCCAAGACCGAGGTCTTCATGGACGAGTCCTTGGCCAGCCAGTACAGTGCAGTTAAGGACGGGGCCGAGGTGCAGGAAAGATCCCCCCTGAACCCCGCCTCTGCCACCCCCACCAATCACGGCCTGCCCAGTTCGGTGGCCATATTAGATTAATCGAGAGAGAGAGAGAGAGAGGGAGAGAGGGAGAGGGGAACAGACCGCACCAAAATATGGAATCACACACGTGCCCACTTGCCCACGACTAACCGAACAATCAGCATTTTTACCGGTAATTGCACGTTACTGGTAACCATGGAAACCGGCGTGGTTGCGGACGCACCGCAATTCACACACGAACACACACACACACACGCACACACACGCTGCAACTGACTAGGACTGCTTAAGGTTGACCTGACTTTAGATGGACGTAACTGCCGTATACGAGACAGCCGTGCGCCGTTCTGTCCCGCTCCCATTTAAAGCCCCTCCCACTCGCAACATTCACACCACGTCCGACAGAGAAGTGAGGGGGGTGGTACGACAGCCATAGATCGAGGGCCTTAAAATCCCAAGCATACAGACAGCACAAGCTAGCTCCCGCAAGATTCCACGTTTATTATATGGTTCTTTCATTTCTATTTCTTTCCCTTTTTGAACAATTTGGTTACTGATTTATATTTTTTTAAACATGTAATGCACCTTTGTTTCTGGTTCATTGTTAAGTAGAAAACCTATATACATATATACATATATATAAACATATCTATTTTTTGCCCCGGCAAAGCTGTAAATGCTTTGGAATGCGAGATCTGATCGGAGAACATTATATAGCAAGCTGTACATAGAGCCACGTCCATCAACCTAGTCCAGACGTGCAGTATTATAGTCCCGTGCCTGCTGTCATCGCCCCCGTTCAAACCTGTCATTCTATGTGGACTCCTGTATCCGTCTTCGTGTTCTGACCGTGCATCCAAATGTTCCCTCTCTCCGTCCGTCCGTCCTGCCGGTGTGAAGCCATAGACGTCCGTGCTTTAAAGAGTGAAACGCAGCATGGGCCAGTATTTATTCCGCAGTGAGTGAGAATGTCCCGCACACTTTTCCCTTTTCTACCCTTCTTTTTCTAAGTAAAAAAAAAAAAAAAAAAAAACGATATTCGAACACAATCATTTCTTGTCTAGCGTTGAGAATGTACGCCACACGAGGCTTTGGGAAGAAGTGTCTCTTTTACTAATAAACCAAATACTATGTTCCCTTTAGTTAGGACGGGGACGATTGGTGATGGTGTAAAGGGGGAATCGGTGAGACTCCATTGAATGTACATAAAGCTGAGAAAGATTGTGTGGGTTTTAGTTACTTTCCAGATCGTTTAGTGTTGCCAGTAGTTGAGGGTTTTTTTGTAATTTGTGAGTCTGTTTGCTTTGATGATCTTAATCGTTACATGTCTGAAAAATAAAAGGAAGAAGAAGATCTGGCCGTCGCCCTGGACGTGATAAATTGATGCAGATTCTGACCGTGAGAGTTTTTTTTTTTTTATCCCGACAACTTTTGAGTTGCAGTATCGTGTGTATCTGTTTCTGTGGTGGCCTCAATCTCACACACACACACACACACACACACACACACACACACTGCTCAACCCGCCGGCTCATGAGGTTTCAGCCATGACATCAGGTCCTGCGGGGTTTGTCTGGATGGTCTGAGATGAGGGACGAGGGGAGTCCCGCCTGCCCTGTGCTTATCCGTAGGGACACACTCAGGACAAATCCTTTTAGAAGCTCTATTTTCGTACGGGAATAGCTAATGACCTGGTAATATTCTACCGATCTGCTGCTAGATGTCGTCTTCGCTGTCAGTTCCAGGGCGGTGGTGGGCGGGAGACGTTGATTTACAGATATGCATTATACTGCCTTCCTCCTGCTGGCTTTTTACTGGCTTCCCTTCCCGAGAGGATCCGGTGGGAGAGAGACGAGAGTGGGAGTGGGTGTGCTGGAACGATAGTGGCTTGAGTGAAGTGCGTTGTTTTATAGTGCCGTTGCTGGGTGGGTACAGTTTGGGTTCATCTGAGACAATGTGATGGGGCAAATATGGTTGGGGTGGAGTTGCTGGGTGGGCAGTTTTTTTTTTTTTTGGGTGGGAGGGTGTTACACACTGACGGGGATTGATTCTGTATAAGTGTAATTAACAAGCCACTACACGTAATTACATAATAAATAAAAAAAAATTTAAAAAGCAAATGCCAAACAGCTGTTTTTTTTTCTCTTTCCAATGGATTTACTTCAGCATGTAATTATGTCTTTTTGCATGTATAATTATTATGAGGACAGCGGAGGAAACGCTGGTCCCGGGCAGTGGTGGGTCAGCGGGAGCTGGAGTTGAACTGGCTGAAGTAGTGGTCCGTGGCCTGGTTAGTGTAGAGCCGCTTATTCAGGAACTGCTGACTGCGCAGAGGGCGAAAAAAAGAAAGCAGCATCAGAATTTGGGCCCTGCACACAAAATGTACGCTCGTGCAACATTATTATGACCGTGGATGCTGACATGTGGCATTGTAGGGCATATGAAACATATAAAGATATGAAATGTGCACGGAAGAAGAAAGCACACAGGTTCTGGCAGCATTTACTGTCCTGGTCACTACAACTTGAGAATAAGTGGCTCAACACGACCGAATCTCAGAGCAGCTTCTTGTTTTCGCCCAATTTACATTTACATTTACAACATTTACCAGACGCCCTTATCCAGAGCGACTTACAGTTAGTAGTTACAGGGACAGTCCCCCCCTGGAGACACTCAGGGTTAAGTGTCTTGCTCAGGGACACAATGGTAGTAAGTGGGGTTTGAACCTGGGTCTTCTGGTTCATATACGAGTGTGTTACCCACTAGGCTACTACCACCCTGGTGTACACGTTGAATTTCTCAGACCACTGAGGGGGTCACTGGAGTCACGCGGTTAAGAAGAAATGGGCCTGCTTACTGCCGCCGCTGGCTGAGGGACAGTTCTTGGTTGTACTTGTCCATCTGTCTCCTCCGCTCTCTCTCCGCCTCTCTGGACCGCCTCTCCGCCTCCTCCTGCGCTCGGCCCTGCTCCTGCCACTGGGAGTCCCAGGCCAGCTCTCTCCGCCTGTCAATCGCTCTCCGCCTCTGAACGAGGGATGGGGTGTAATTGCACAAATTGAAAGGCGGTCCGAGGAGTAAAAAAAAAAAACGAGAAAAAGCACCCAAGCGCACCTCTCCCTCCGCTCGCTGTTCCTCCCGCTCCCTGAGGATGGCGCCGCGCTGCTCCGCCGTCAGCCCTTTCCAGCGGTCCGTCAGCACCCTCCAGGCCGCACCCTCCTGCCCGGGCCTCACGGCGCTGTCGGGGCACTCCGTCAGGAGGTCAGAGGTCACCGTGTGCGCGATCTCGGCCCGGTCTTCTGCCTCCTTCAGCTGCTTCCCCTTCCTCTGTCTCTCCCTCACTTCTTCTGCCTGCAGGGTTACAAAGGTGGGAGGTCAGAGGTCAAGTTTTCAAGTATCAGTCCATCTCACCCTGACATCAGTGGCAGCCACAAAAATTCAGGAGCCATTTGTGTAAAAACAGAAACGAGGTTGAAGCTTTTTCATGAGTTGCCAGTAAATATTGTCAGGATCCGGTCCGAAATGGGGGTTACTCCGGTCCAGGATCTGGACCGGAGTTTAATTGTTGTCCTGTGTAATGTCCCCTAATCGTTTTCACCTGTGTCAATTGTATAAAGCTGCCTTGTTCGTTTCTGTTCGCTGTCAGGTCGTTGAAGTTATGTTCCGTGTTCACCAGTGTCTACGTCTCGGATGTCTCCCCTGTCCTGTGATTCACCATTAAACCCCTGTTCCGTGATGTCAGGTGAAAGCGTCCTCCATTCCTCGTCATTCCTCGTCACTCTTCGTCCTCCTCTCCGTTCACCCGCCGCGTCATGCCCGCATGGACGTGACAAATATCAGCCAGGATCCTTCGCTTTTTATTTTTTAGCCACTTTTGAAAACCCAGCTATTTTTACAGTTTTTTTGTTGATCATGATGATTTTTGTTGATTGTGATGTTGTATTTATTGTTTTTCTGTATTATTTCTATATGCTTTAAATGTGCTTGGCTCGGTTGAGTAAGACGATGAATGTTTTGCGCCGGCATCTGGACGACTGGGAGTAGAGTACCTGGGCTCGGTTGAAGCTGCTGAGGGCGACGCGGGCGGCTCGCTTGCACTCCGCCTCCAGAATCTGGAGACGAAGCGCCCTCTGGTCGCCCTGCACCATCCGCATCTCCGCCTGCAGCTCTGTAACACACCCACCCATGCATCACACGCATCCGGCAGCACTAGTAGATTCACGGCGGAATGCGAGGCGTGTGCGTGGGACCTTCGTGTTTGCGTTCGCGCCTCTGCTTGGCGCTCTCCTCCCTCTGCGCCCTCAGTGTCCTCGCAGTCTCCTCCATCTGTGCTCTCCGGCTGTCCTCTTCTCTCAGGCCTTCTCCCTGCATCGCACGCAAAGTGGCATAAACGCGACAGCCAGAGCCCCCGACTCGCCCTCCGGAGCCGATTAAACAGCGACAGACCTGGAAGACCTGCATGCTGGCAGGTCCCAGTTCCCATTCTGGGACCGAGAAGGCGATCATGGACGCCCCCTTAAGGTCACAGGTCAGGTCGGCGTCCAGGGAATCCTCCGGGCGCTGGTGAACAGCTCGGTACTGTACCAAGTCCCGGGCCAGTTCTGCTTTCCTCTCTTCCTCGTCTTTTTGCTTTTGTATGTACATTTGGTCATGTGACAAGCTTAAAGCATCTGAAAATTGATTAATAATATTATTAAAAAAAAAACACTTGTCAGTAACTTTATTAGGCACGCCTAGCTTGTTGCAGCACTTTACTGGTGTAGAGTTGCTGAGACCGACTAACCATAGTCCGAAACCAAACCCTGAAACCAGGGACCGGTGGCCGTCGAGTGCTTATTTCCATGCACAAAATTCATTCTCAGCCACAAATAATAAGGACTTTGATTATCTTAAAATTAATTATATCACGACAAAATGATTTTACACAATTTTTTCCATCGAAAGAGGAAGCGGTCACATTTTGCCATTTTTGCCAATGCCATTTTGTGAATAGATGGCTGGGTGTAGAGTATGAAGAGTATTTTTTTTTTACAAATTACATTTTGTCAACCACAGAAGGTAATTTTGTAAAATAAAAGTCACTAAATTTGTTGACAAAATGCATATATCACGTACACAATTACTTGTAGTTGACTTATTCTATTTTTGACCACACTAACAAACATACACATCCAATACACCATAGAGTTATATATCCACACACACACACACACACACACACACACACACACACAAAATAAACAGATAAATACATAGTGTTTTTTTTTTTTATTCTTGCTGCTCTTATCTTCTGCTGTCCACTTTCTGCTGTGTGGGACTAATAAAGGATTATCTTGTCTTATCTTTCATAGACTAAATTACGTTTCTTTAACTGTCCTTCATACAATACATCGGGTGGCAATTTCAATTTTGGTGCTGTGAATCTGCAGGTTAATAAAGTGTCTCCAATAAGCATCTCGCCGTGCATTTCTGATTATGATTATTGTCATGATGATGATGATGATTATTACCGAGAGCTCTGGCCACGCCCACCTCGGTCTCCTCCCGCCTGCGTCTCTCCGACACCTGCAGCTCCAGCGCAGGTACGTCCACGCCCATCACGCGCCTCCTGACGTCGAAGATCCGGCCGCGGCGCGCCACTTCCGCCGCGCGGCGACGCTCCAGCCGTGTGACGTCATCAGCCATGCCGCTGTCGCCACAAAAACTCTTTTAATCACGTCATTTTCACTTTCTCATTACGATGATCTCACCGAATGGTGACCACATTCGGAAAGTATCCAATATATATATATATATATATGTAGTAAAAAAAGTAATAGTGAAGTAAAATAGTAAAAAAAAGCCTTTACACTACATTTAAATAGATGGGATATTAAAAACTGGCCGAGAAAATGAAGGTAAGTCATGAACGTAACACTGAGGTCAACTTACCAACGAATAACGGGACGGAGCGACACTGCAGCCTTTCCGGCTCGGGACCTGTGTTTAGCGTCCGGTCACCATGGAAACAGTATTTACATTATAGATGTACAGATGTTCCTTCTGACTATGATTTACTATCCGTAATATGTTCAACGCAGAAACTCACAACGTGTTTTTTTTGTGTGCGACGTGATAATAATCCCCATTGAACAAAAACACCCCAAAACAACACTAAAGTATGTTGTACCAAATCACGTTCTGGCTCCCGTTTTTCTCGCGAGACTTCACCCGCTGTCGGAGTATCAATAAAACGTCTCTGTGCAGATTATTCAGATCAGACGCGACTATTTGTCCCCTGGCGCCCGTAACGAACCGGGGGTCGGAGCATGCGCAGTTCGGTTTTTTTTTTTTTTTTTTTTTTGGTCTGCCGGACTGCAGACCCGTGTATTTTGGGGGGACATGTGGGGGTGCGTGATGCATTCATGCGGAGGGCTGGAAAAATGACGATCGCTGCGGCATCGCTGTAATTATATTTTTATTAAGCAGAACTGCAGCGATATAAAGAACCCGTGCGTCATGGGCTACTTAAAACTAATCGAAATTGAGAATTTTAAATCGTATAAAGGCCGACAAATCATCGGCCCCTTTCACAAATTCACAGCGATTATTGGACCGAATGGATCGGGTAAGTAGAGGAGAAAAGCTGTGGAGAAGAATATCGATAACAGCCTTATAAACCTTTATCGCGTCCGTCGTTTTGCATGAGCATTCTGAAACAGGTGCCACACCCCCTTTCATCCTCGAAGAGAGAATTAAATGACAGATAATCATGCATTCATTACCCCGTGGTTTTTCAGACGTTCGTAATTAATGTACATATGTATTGCAATTCCATTTAAATCCAGTTTTTTTTTTTTTTTCAGAAAATCGCTCTTTTTCCTCCATCCTAAGCAGGACATACTGATGCAGCTGTGATAATAATATTTTTAATAACATATTTATTGGACATTTCAGCATAAAACGGAGAGCCCTGTCCTGGAAAAAATATTTTGTCGGCACAATATTCACAGAATACACAATATGAAAAGAAATTGGTGTAGATGTCCTAACAGAATCTGAAGAATGAGTCGTTTGGACATGACACTCAGCAAACATCCTTTCCATTTGCAGTTTTTCTGCTCATTATGCCCCCAATTTTATTGCCCAACTCTTTTCTTTCCAGACATGAGTATATAAAAGGTAAAAAATGTTATACCAGAATACCATTTTTTTACTATGTGATGATAATGACATGGGTTCGTTTGATTAATAGATATACAAAAACCTGAATAAATGTTGCCTGTAATAACATGTAATAATATTTAATTCTCTTTAATACAAATCATCCATCCATGCAGAAAAATATTCTGCCTATGCTGTTACTGTGGAAAGCAATAATCACTCTAATCACATGCTTATTAAAACGCACGTGACCTGCACTGCAACAACAAATATCATTATTCAAGATTCAAGAGAGTACTGACAGGTACACTGTGCATTGAAATTCTGTTTCACACAACCCCCATAGTGCAATCGTAAAATAAAGAGAAATATGTATATACACACTAAACCAACCTATACTAACTAAAACTTAAATACTGTACATTACTATAAAAGAAAAGTAAAACTCTTCTGTATACTGAACAAGGACAAACAGGACAACATGCTTGTAAGTGGATACGTTGGGTATTTCAAACAAGACACACAAGACAAACGTGCAAAATGAGCAGAAATGTGCAAAAAATAACAGAGATGAGCAAAATGAGCAGAGTGTTAGAAGGTGCTTAATGTGTATTGTTGTTGAGGTTAACAGTGTTCTGGTGAGAGCTCTGACTGCTCGGGGGAAGAAGCTCTTGCAGAGTCTGGCAGTTACAGTTCTGATGCTGCGGAGCCGTCTGCCAGACGGTAGGAGGGAGAACAGGGCGTGTGAGGGCTGGTGAGAGTCCTTCACAATGTTGAAATGTTTCTTATAGAGCTGGGAGATGGGTGGAAGTGGACCCGCGATGATGCGCTCTGCTGTCTTCACTTTCTGCTAGAGCAGAGCAGCAGAGAACACTCTCAATGGTCCCTCGGTAGAACGATGTGAGGATGGGAGGAGGGAGGGTGGCCTTCTTCGACTTCCTGAGGAAGTGGGATTTCTTGGTGGTGCAGGTGGTGTTGGGGCTCCAGGAGAGGTCGTCTGTCATGTGCACACCCAGGAACGTCACGCTGCTGACCATCTCAACAGCAGCTCTGTCAACGTGCAGTGTGGGTAGGGACAGTTGGTTTCTTCCTGAAGTTGACAACCATTTTGGTTGTTGCTCTGGCACCAGTCCACCACCTTGACCTCCCCTCTGTAGGCAGACTCATCGTTGTTGGTGACGAGCCCCACTGCTGTTGTGTCCTCCGCGAGCTTGATGACGTGGTACGAACTCTACTGTGCAGCACAGTCGTGTGTCAGCAGAGTGAACAGCAGTGGGCTGAGCACCGTGTGCTGTGCTGCAGGGTCTCACAATCACTTCACTTTCACTTTTCACCTTCACCTATCTCTGCCTCAAACCGTGCAAAGAAGTCGTTCAGCCCATCTGGCAGGGAGGGGTAATTATACATAATTAAATGTATAATTACTGATTGTAATTACCTATGGATAAGGGCATCTTAATATAATATACCGTATGTATTTATAACTCACTGGGCCGGCTGCAGGCAAGTCCAACCTGATGGACGCCATCAGCTTTGTGCTCGCGGAGAAGACCAGCAACCTGCGGGTTAAAACGCTGAAAGATCTGATCCACGGGGCTCCTGTTGGAAAGCCAGCTGCCAGCCGGGCCTCGGTCAGCATGGTGTATGAGGACGACGGAGATGTGCGCACCTTCACCCGGGTCATTATAGGTACGCCAAGGTGTGCGCGAGACACTGTGTAAAACACCACACCCCTCTTTACTGATAATATATGCACGAAATGCATAATTTGATAACTTGTACCTGTATGCTAGGCTCTTCTTCAGAGTACCGCATTAACACCAAAGTAGTGGGGCTCAGCGAGTACAGTGAGGAACTGGAGAAACTGGGCATCCTTATCAAGGCCAGAAACTTCCTGGTCTTCCAGGTAGAGATATATGTACAAGAATCCATCCATATGCTACAGAAAGTAATGGGATTTTTTCCCCCCGCTCAGTATGCAGGATACGCTCAATGCAAGTTTCACGTTTAAAGGTTTAATGTACCTCATGTACTAGATGAAGTCCATTTATTTTCAGACAAAATAACATAAACGTGTCATTTCTGTCATCAACACAATAGATTTGGTCCCTGTAGAGGAATCTGATTTCATTCTGTATTGCTGTAGAAATCTGGTTGGAAATGTATTATACATATGAATTGAAATTCTTGCATCATTCTCTGTCCCAGGGAGCCGTGGAGTCCATTGCCATGAAGAACCCGAAGGAGCGTACAGCTCTCTTTGAGGAGATCTCCCGATCCGGCGAGCTGGCACAGGAGTATGACCGCAGGAAAAAAGAGATGGTGAAGGCCGAGGAGGACACGCAGTTTAATTACCACCGCAAGAAGAACATCGCTGCAGAACGCAAAGAGGCCAAGCAGGAGAAGGAGGAGGTACGGTGAAGCCATGGAAATGGTTACTTCATTTTTTGAACTTGACATTTGTTCCTGAAATCCATCCATCTGTCATTAATTCTTTTTTTTTATCTCAGGCGGAGCGATATCAGAGGCTGAAGGACGAGGTGGCCAGGGCTCAAATCCAACTGCAGCTCTTCAAGCTCTACCACAACGAGGAAGAGATTGAGAAGCTCAACCGGGAGCTTACCCACCGCAACCGAGAGATTGACAAGGACAGGAAGAAGATGGACCACATTGAGGAGGAGCTGAAGGAGAAAAAGAAGGAGTTGGGGAGGATGATGAGGGACCAGCAAACAGTGGAGAAGGAGATCAAGTGAGCAGCAGAGATGTTCACTTGAAGTAAAGATCTGGTGAATGTGGAACTTATATTCACACCACCTTCTTTCACACCTCCAGGGAGAAGGACGCAGAACTGAATCAGAAGAGGCCGCAGTACATCAAGGCCAAAGAGAACACGGCCCACAAGATCAAGAAGCTGGAAGCTGCTCGCAAGTCTCTGCAGAATGCCCAGAAGATGTACAAGAAGCGCAAGGCCGACATGGAGGAGCTGGACCAGGAGCAGGGGGCGGTGGAGATGGCCAGGCAGGAGTTTGAGGAGCGCATGGAGGAGGAGGCACAGAGTCAGGGCCAGGACCTCACGTTGGAGGAGAACCAGGTGAGTTGAAAGGTCACGCAGGCTGTGAATGTCTGTCAGTCGTCAGTGTGGATGAAACGAGAACCTGTCACCGTCCGAAGGTAAAGCAGTACCACAGGCTGAAGGAGGAGGCCAGCAAGCGAGCGGCCACCCTCGCTCAAGAGTTGGAGAAGTTCAACCGAGACCAGAAAGCTGACCAGGATCATCTGGACCTGGAGGAGAGGAAGAAAGTGGAGACAGAGGTAGAGATGGAGACCTCACTATCCTTCAGGCGCCCTAATGGCGATCGGATGGTTCATTTTTAGCATTTGCTTTTAGGCCAAGATCAAGCAGAAGATCCGAGAGATTGAGGAGAACCAGAAGAGGATTGAAAAGCTGGAGGACTACATTGCTACCAGCAGGTAGAAAATCTGTGGATTCTGTCCACAAAATCTGTCAGAGCACCACTTCTTCAAGCAGTATTACATAAATATACAAATGCATATAATAAAAATGCATAAATAAAATAAATAAATGAAATTTTTTTGCAGCTGAGTAACCCACAGCCCAGAAGCGGTCATAAACAAGGCCTAAAAAAAAAAGATTCAGAGTGCTGCACGACAAAAATAACACGCCAACGCTCAATAAATCTTAATGTATTCATAATTACAATCTATACAAATCGATCGATACAAAAACGATCTCTTTTTGCGTAGTGACATATTGATAAAGCCTCACATAAAAACATTGCTTGGTGCGTTATTCTAAAATTTTATGACATTTTTTTACATGAAAGATAAGGTAAAGGTCAATCTGAGATGTAATCTGAGGTCTGTTCCAGACAGTCTCTGGATGAACAGAAGCGCTTGGAGGAGGAGCTGACAGAAGAGGTTGAACTGGCCAAGAGGCGGATAGACGAGATCAATATGGAGCTCAACCAGGTGAAAACACGACACGGAAATCCCATTTCAATCCCGGCCGTGGATGTCCGGGGGGGGTGTATTTGGCACAAACGTTCCTCCCGCCTGCTTTTCTCAGGTGATGGAGCAGCTGGGAGATGCCAGGATCGACAGGCAGGAGAACAGCAGGCAGCAGCGGAAAGCCGAGATCATGGAGAGCATCAAGAGGTTGTACCCTGGATCCGTGGTAGGAACTGAATCTGGAGGCCATTTGTTTGCAAAATGATTTTTTATTTTTCTTGGTGTGTAATTATTTCTAACAAAGAAGATTAACTTTCATTAAAGTAAGTTTAAAAAGGGGAGGAGTCTGTGGGCGTGATTGACAGCTCTCACATCCCCTACTTCCTCATTCTAGATCAGGGGTTCTCAACCTTTGGCAAGCTGGCCCCCCAAAGCTGGTTCATTGCAGTTGGGGTGCCAGTTTTTCAGTTTTTTCTTCCTCCCATCCTGTAGCCTACTCAAACCCCCCCGCAAGAGTGTCCCCTCAAGTTGAGAACCACTGTTCTAGACTATTTAAATCGGTTCCCACACAAACATGAAGTTATTTCTTTTCCTGACGTCTCCTCCCCAGTACGGTCGGTTGATTGACCTGTGCCAGCCGACCCAGAAGAAATATCAGATTGCCGTGACCAAGGTCCTCGGGAAGAATATGGACGCCATCATCGTGGACTCGGAGAAGACGGGCCGAGACTGCATCCAGTACATCAAAGAACAGCGAGGAGAACCCGAGACCTTCCTGCCCCTGGATTACCTTGAGGTACGGGGCACCCCACCCTCCGGTCGGCGTGGGTCTGTCCCACTGATCTTCATGTTCCTTGTAGGTGAAGCCCACCGACGAGAAGCTGAGGGAGCTGCGTGGCGCCAAGCTGGTGATCGACGTCATCCGCTACGAGCCGCCGCACATCAAGAAGGCGCTGCAGTACGCCTGCGGCAACGCTCTGGTGTGTGAGAACGTGGAGGACGCGCGCAGGATCGCTTTTGGGGGGCCGTACAGGCACAAGGTATATCAGACACAAGCCTAATCCTTCAGGGTGGTAGTAGCCTAGTGGGTGACACACTCGCCTATGAACCAGAAGAGCCAGGTTCAAATCCCACTTACTACCATTGTGTCCCTGAGCAGGACACTTAAACCTGAGTGTCTCCAGGGGGGGACTGTCCCTGTAACTACTGGTTGTAAGTTGCTCTGGATAAATGGCGTCTGATAAATGCCGTAAATGTAAATGTACATTTCCTTTACTTTTTTAATCCTTTTTTGAGAATAGAGGGCTGATTTAGATGATTTGAAAATGTTAGGCCTATAAAAAATGTCATAAAAACTGACTTCATCTGCTGTTCTGTTTTGCTATACTGTCTTGTTTATTTTAATTTATTTCACTGTATAATAAAATGGAATTGAACATAAATGATAATAATTCCTCGTCTTTTCATCATCTTGCTTGGCTCCCGCTGGAAGACGGTTGCGCTGGATGGCACCCTCTTCCAGAAGTCAGGTGTCATCTCTGGTGGGGCGAGTGACCTGAAGGCCAAGGCGCGGCGCTGGGACGAGAAAGCGGTCGATAAACTCAAAGACAAGAAGGAGAAACTCACAGAGGAGCTGAAGGTTACATCAGTCAGGCATAAGATCTGAAGTGACCTGGTTCCATCATCACTCTCTCTCTCTCTCTCTCTCTCTCTCTCCGTACAGGAGCAAATGAAGGCTAAGAGGAAGGAGGCGGAGCTCAGGCAGGTGCAGTCCCAGGCACACGGCCTGCAGATGAGACTGAAGTACTCGCAGAGCGACCTGGAACAGACCAAGACTCGCCATCTGTCCCTCAACATGCAGGTACAGCAGAGTCACTCATTCAGCGTCCAGAACTGAAAATGCACCTGGTCGTGTCAAAGCATAAACTTTACTGAAAAGTCCTGGATTAACTTCTCTGTGTCTTTGGATTTACATTTACAGCGTTTACACCCTTATCCAGAGCGACTTACAATCAGTAGTGACAGGGACAGTCCCCCCCCGGAGACACTCAGGGTTAAGTGTCTTTCTCAGGGACACGATGGTAGTAAGCGGGATTTGTGATCTTCTGGTTTGTAGGCTGGCGTGTTACACACTAGACTACTTTATAAATCCTGGAAATACGTGGTAAATAGGTGAAGATGAGGCTTTGGATAATCAGTAAATGTTCCAGATGATTATTGAAAGGAGCAGTGGTGGTCTAGCGGATAAGGAAGCGGTCCTGCAATCGGAAGGTTGCAGGTTCAAATCCCGAACCGCCAAGTTGCCACTGAGGTCCCCTTGATGAAGGTACCGTCCACACACACTGCTCCCCGGCTGCCTGTCATGGCCACTCACGTCTCACTAAGGTGATGGGTTAAATGCAGGGGACACATTTCATTATGCTGGAAAAAAAGACCATGTGGTGTGGGAGAAGAGAATAGAGTGTGTAGAAAAACTCTTTCTCCTTCCACACAAAGCACTGTATTCAACCACTCCAATTTGATGTTACCTGGCAGAAAGAGGCATGGCACAATAGAGGTTAAAAATGAACAGTTTCTAATTTATTAACACCGGTAAATAATTATTGTAGTTACATGTGAATATTGAATGTAAAAAGGTTCCAAGGTTACAGAGAAAATAAAAATGATTAGAAAGAGTAAAGAGGGAGAAGAGAAAAAGAGGGGGAGAGAAAGACTCAGAAGCCTTCCGGCTTCCGATGGAAAACCCCCTGAGCAAGAAAGCTCAGAGCCCCTTTCCACATGTGAGCAGACCTTTATACCCCTGGCCTACAGGAAGTTGTCACTGGCCTACAGGAAGTTGTCACTGACCAATCAGAACCTTTCTGATGTCACGCCCCCGGTGCCTCCCATTTGGGGAAGACAAAGAGGGTGGGCGGTCCTGATGGCTCTAACACTTCACACGTTGCCGTCAGACAAAAGGCATGTAAAACAGAGGTGCCGAATTTTCACGCGCAACCATCGACACAGGAATGTCACACCTCCCCCTACAGACATCTGTTATGCAAGACAAAAGCATGGTCCCGTGATGTCCATCCTTACAGTGCCTCCATGTGCTGTGCTTGCATCTTATCACAATGGCAATAACAAAAAAATCAGGAAGCTCCGCTAGATGGCGCTGTCTAATTGTGAACGTGCGAACAACTTGTCAGGTGATCGAAGATATTTGTCTTCATGTGTCTTCCCCGATTCTCTCGCAATGCAGGAGAAGTCGAAGCTGGAAAGTGAGTTGGCAAATTTTGGCCCCCGCATCAACGACATCAAGAGAATCATCCAGTCGCGGGAGAGAGACATCACCCAGCTGCGGGACCGCATGAACCTGGTAGGAGCTCCGGCCACCTGCGAATAGTGGAACGTGAACCCTCCGCAACAGCCCGTTGTCACGTCCCTCCCGTCTCCGCTAGGTGGAGGATGAAGTCTTTGTAGAGTTCTGTAAGGAGATCTGCGTCAGGAACATCCGTGAGTTCGAGGAGGAGAAAGTGAAACGGCAAAACGAGATCGCCAAAAAGCGGTGAGGAGCCACCCCTCGGCGGTCTCCGGCCCCGTACTGCCTGTTCTAAAAAGGCTCTTGTGGTTCTCCAGTTTGGAGTTTGAGACCCAGAAGACGCGCCTGGCTATCCAGCTTGACTATGAGAAGAACCAGCTGAAGGAAGATCAGGAGAAGGTGATGATGTGGGAACAGACGGTGAAGAAGGATGAGAGTGAGATAGAGCGCCTGAAGAAGGTAAAGGCTTTAAACCATCATGGAATGACAACTATTAACAGTATGTTTTGTTGTTGAATTTTTTTAAATAGATGAAAATTTTATCTGTATAATAAATTATATATTGGTAATCATTGTTCTGATTATTGATGTATGAATAATTGTAAACATACAGCACAGAGGAACCAACTGATTCACTTGTCTGGAGTTTTGGAATTTCATTTGATAAAAATGTATCCCAGAAAATGACGAGATTTCAGCGTAACAGATGTAGAATTTGTGATTTATGTTCAGAAATAAAGGCGTAAAGCTTTTTGTGTCGCAGGAGGAGCACAGACACATGAAGATCATTGATGAGACCATGGCCCAGCTTCAGGACCTGAAGAACCAGCACCTCACCAAGAAGTCTGAAGTGAACGACAAAAACCGGGAGATGGAGGAGATACGCAAGAAGCTCGGAGGCGCCAACAAGTGAGATCTCCACCTCTCTGGAATGTTCAGCCAGATTGTGCCAGGGAGTAGACCTTGAAGCGTTATGTTTGCATGGCAGAGAGCTCACGCAGCTCCAGAAGGAGGTGACGGCCATCGAGACCAAGCTGGAGCAGAAGCGCAGCGACAGACACAACCTACTGCAGGCGTGCAAGATGCAGGACATCAAGCTGCCACTTCGTTCTGGCACCATGGACGACATCAGTCAGGGGGAAGTAAGCCATGCTCATGTATTCACTATATGGACTGCAAAGGTGGGAGAAGGTGTCCTGGTCTGATGGTCTACTTCGTACAAACAGGGCAGCTCTCAGGTGGAGGAGTCCGTCAGCAGCCAGAAGACGTCCAGCTCTGTGCTCGCTAAAGAAGCCCTTATAGAGATTGACTACAGCAACCTATCGGAGGACCTTAAGGTTTGTGAACTTCATGCTCACGTGACTCATATCTCTCAGCCTTTCACACAGTCCTAGTCGGGAGGGAACCTAAGATAAGAGTATGGGGATGTCTTTGACCAGGGATCTGGACTAAAATTCTGCACTGGTTGCACTGTTTTTTTTTTTGTTTGTTTTTTTTAGGTGAACCAGCAGAAAAGTTAGGTGCACCAAATTTTTTACCGTATCGCATTTTTACCTTTTTTTTTTAAAAATCCAGCTGTCCATAGCCAATATAAACTTGTTAACCAGCGGGGAGAGGGGACACTCGGCCAGTATGTTCATTACCGCATGTAATGGGTATTATGGACGCATTGTGCTTTTCCAGCGTTATTATTTTACTTATGGTCAATTATGGTGTGAGGTGTCTGGACATATCTGGACCACGGCCAGTCAGAGGCAGGCATCGCGCTTCATTGACTAGCGGTTAAGGAAGCGGCCCCGTAATCAGAAGGTTGCTGGTTCGAATCCTGATCCGCCAAGGTGCCACTGAGCAAAGCACCGTCCCCACACACTGCTCCCCGGGCGCCTGTCATGGCTGCCCACTGCTCACTCAGGCTGATGGGTTAAAAGCAGAGGATAAATTGACAAGTGACAATCACTTCACTTTCACTATTTTGATTCACACTCAAAATTTTTCCACGACACTCTAATGCCATTTTGAACATGGATTGGTGACCAGTTTGTGACCAAGATGATACAGTGTGGTTGAAGCTCAGAGGTCCAGGTGTGCCTGCATCGATGCCTGATTGATTTCACACAGCATTTTATTGGGCTTCATGTAGAAAATAGATTTTTTTGTTCCCTGTAATTATTGCTTTAAAGCAACCATCGATCAGTTCTCATTTTAACACGGTGTACAGTTATGGCACTAAGCAGTTATCTAGAGGGCCAAAAAAATAAATCAAGACACAAAAGGGCAGAGAGGTTAAAGGTCATCCGCTCCTGCCTGTTTGCTGCACTGTTGTGAGGTACAATAGAAGGTTAATAAACCGGCCGCTGTAAGGTGTGTTGAACGTCACACACCCCAGGATGCTCTGTCGGAGGAGGAGATCAAGTTGGAGATGAACACCCTGCAGCAGCGGCTGAACGAGCAGAAGAGCGTTCTGCAGAGGATCAGCGCCCCCAACATGAAAGCCATGGAGAAACTGGAGAGCGTCAGGGACAAGTTTCAGGAGACCAGCGATGGTGAGTAGCTATTTTCTACCAAGCCTCATCAAAGCCATTTAACAAATGAAGACCTGGAGACAATGGAAACGGTTTAGCAATCTTATGTCAGATAACATTTTGGTCTTCGTTCTGGAATTTCTGCATTTTAGCAGAGGACAGAGGAGGAGAAGCTCTAGAGAAGATTGAGAAGCTTCTCTAAAACACACCTGTTTCCACACAGTTGTGAATATTATGAAGCAGCTCCACGGGTTGAGGATGTGGAGGATGTTGATGCTGAGCTGTACAGCGCTCATGTCTCATGTGTGTTTTGTACCTGTCAGAGTTTGAAGCCGCACGCAAACGGGCGAAGAAAGCCAAGCAGGCGTTCGAGCAGATCAAGAAGGAACGGTTCGACCGCTTTAACGCCTGCTTTGAGTCTGTCGCCACCAACATCGATGAGATCTACAAAGCCCTCTCACGCAACAGCAGCGCTCAGGTAGAGATGAAAAGAGACACCTGCACTGATGATCACAGGGGTACGGTGACACACCCACTTCTGAGGGACCCCACCCTGCTGCGTTCTATGAACATTCATCTCCTTCTCAGGCGTTCCTGGGTCCGGAAAACCCAGAGGAGCCGTATTTGGACGGGATCAATTACAACTGCGTAGCTCCAGGGAAGAGATTCCGGCCCATGGACAACCTGTCCGGAGGAGAGAAGACGGTTGCCGCCCTGGCCCTGCTCTTCGCCATTCACAGGTCTTTCTCCATCAGGACTACAGCCGATCACAAATCAGTCTGGACACGTCTATCGTATCTTATTACATTTTATGGACTTGTACAACAGTTCACAATTAAGTTATGATTATAGAATATTTTAATAATTAAAAAGTCAAGAGGACACGACAGGACTTTATTCAACAATTAAGCAAAAGGTTAAACGCCAAACACAGATTGAAATATCTAAAATGGGTACCAATTCGTGCACCTCAGTGGCACCTTGGCGGTTCGGGGATTTGAACCGGCAACCTTCTGGTCGGGTCCGTTTCCTTACCTGCAAGGCCACCACTGCCTGTCTAAAGAAATAAATGTTGCTTTGTTATTCCCATGTGTAAAAGTTCTCATTTTGTAATTGCTGTAGCTACAAACCCGCTCCTTTCTTTGTTCTGGATGAGATTGACGCTGCACTGGATAACACCAACATAGGCAAGGTTTGTGAAAGTAATATATTTTTCAAAATTATTAAAACACTATTAATCATAACCAAAGATCTTGAGTAACTTCTTGGTTCTTTAGCAGCATAATTTGACACTGTAATTGGTGTTGTACGTGTTGTCTGTGTTCTGCAGGTGGCGAACTACATTAAGGACCAGTCCATGCAGAACTTCCAAGCTATTGTCATCTCCCTGAAGGAGGAGTTCTACACAAAGGCTGACTCGCTCATCGGCGTCTATCCAGAGGTTTGTTTAAAAAAAAAAAAGTTATTATATGCCGTTTATAGTCAATATATGCTCATATTTCATGCTTCAAATTATGGGCACAAAATCAAACCAATTGTAAAAGCCTGTAGCTTGGTGCATGTTTAGATGTAATAAATAAAAATATCTTTTATATAAGCGTGTTTCTTTTTACGTTTTCTCCACAGCAAGGAGACTGTGTTGTCAGCAAAGTCCTGACATTTGACCTCTCCCAGTACTCTGACGCCAACCCCAATCCCAATGACTAGTTCTTATGAATGTGAATCGTGTTTCCTGGTTGTTAACCGGTCAGCTAATTCACTGATAAACACCCACCATTACTGATATATGTAGTATTATGCTCTAAAATCTGTATAAATGTTCCAGATGCTCTCGCTTGTGCTCACTGATGAGTGTGCTTGATATAATGGGCTTTGTATTTTGGTGCTTTGTGCGTCTGGTGGTAATGCAGAATGATGAATCATTCCTCCACTGTGCATTATGCATATAACTGTGCCTGGCATTTATTTAGTTGCATCGATTGCGGTTGTCGAGTCCCTGTGGGTTGGAGTTGTGCAACTGTTTGTTGACCAAATGGTATTCAGCTTTAATGATTTATTGATCTGTGGTATTTCCTTCTGAATTAAAAATGCTTGCCGCATTGTGCTCTGTATGGGTATCCAACCATAGGCTGCCAGTGACCAAGAAAGAAGTTGCAAAAGCTGCTTTACTTTCTCATGAATATTTTTGGCTCAGATTGTCCTTTTTGTAGAAGCATGTGCATTGCATGGGATTTTATGTTTAAATAACTGCATTCTATATGTAAATCATATAGACACTGAATGATATAAACACATTGTTATAATGGTGCATATGGTTCATTTACTTTATTATCGCAAGTTGGCTGTAGCAAGTCACGATAATGACATTTCAAACTCGATACCAGATGATACTCGATACTGTTTTCGATACTACAGGAGGATAAAAATCAAAACAACGACATTTCAAAATATATTTAAATAAATAAATAAAGAATTTGTAGATCATTTGAATACAGTTAGAACACCATATACATACATAATAAATAGTTTAATGAATAAATACACAAAAAAATGAAAGAAATTAATTCTAATGTTTTTTGAGCCAAGCGAAAAAAAACAAGCACTTCTCGGTTCTCATGCTGCAGAAGTGTTTTTTTTTTTCCAATTGTGCAATTATGCAGAGAAAAGCGAAGACAAAGCCATTCTTAGTTTTTTTCTTAGTCTTATACAGTATTGCTCGTCAGAGGCAATTAAAATTTTATGCCCCTCTCGAAACTCAGTGTATAATTCGGAGTGATGTTGTTTCAAATGCTTTGCTAAATTTACATTTACTGCATTTACGAGACGCCCTTATCCAGAGTGACTTAAATCAGTAGTTACAGGGACAGTCCCCCCCTGGAGACACTCAGGGTTAAGTGTCTTTCTCAGGGACACGATGGTCCTGGGTCTTCTGGTTCATAGGCGAGTGTGTTACCAACTAGGCTACTAAAACTACCACTACGGCAGGGAAACTGGAATTTAAGTATCGACACAGATGCTAATTGATATCAAAATCGATACAAAATTTTAGTTTCGTTTAGGATCTGAGAATCTATTTATTTGACCGCATTAATTGAAAGTTGTTTCCATTCCAGAGTGGAGTCCATGTGTGTTGCGTGAGAAACACAGATTATCGTCTCAAATGACTTTCACTCAAAGTTATGCAAGTGGTGAAAACATATATTTATTTCTCATGCCATGCAATGTGAGCCAGGATGCCAAGATGATGGTCACACAGCGGCAGTCAGCGATTATACAGATCGTTCTGTACTTTTACATTGACATTTAAACTAAAACATCAAGCATCGCCATACTCCAGGTATGGAATGAACTGTTCCAGAAATATCCATCCAAATTTAAAACATCGAGCATTTTAAACATGAAACATCTCTTTAAATGAAGGTAAAAAGGATTTTTTTTTTTTTTTAATTCTCAAATATTGCTAACGCGCCTGTCCAATTGAGCTACAGTGCACACAAGATAAGACCAAGCAGCGATAATTTATTTAACAAAAAAAATCTCCTTAAACTCCACTGGCCAAGGATCCACAGCCCAGGAGCAGGTTGTGGTGGAGTAGTCCAGTCTGAGTTGCAGGTACCGAGGAGAAACTAGCCAGCCCAGAGGTTTCATGAAACATTATCATCGCGTGAACTCTGTAATAAGACCTCTAAAAAAAATAAATAAATTTGAATGCGTTTCTAAAAACCACTACTTGATTTTTCTACATGTTGATTGTAAAATGATGTCATGCATTCGAACACTTGAACCACTGCCATGGTGCCGTTTCTGCTCTGCTTCTGAATCCATGCTGATTCTAACGAAGACGGTGAACCACAAAACACAGCTTGTTCAGTTTGTGAGCTCCAAAATAACTTTGTGTATTGATGTTTTTATTGATAAAAATCGATGTTAACAAAAGTGAGAACATTTGAACGTTGATGCTGCAGAACGGCTGGTCTGGAGACACGAAGGCACCAGAGTGCATCTCAGTAATGTCAGAGCTACGGAACAGAGCCTTGAGAAGAATTCACATGGCGCGATGTGGCTCCCTTCACCTGACTCGTGGCCTCTGCAGGCTCCTCGGGTTCCGCCGGAACCGGGCGCCGTTTGCTGCTGCGGCCATTGAGGATACCCCTCGCCACCCATTCCATGTCCACCACGTTGATGTTCAAGGCATCGGCCATTTCCTGTCTGGTCACCGACACAAAGTTGTGGTCCTGGGCGAGAGGTCCAAGGCCGCCATCTCTCAGCGCCTGAAGTTAAAAGACATTCCTTTTGACATTCTTACACTTCATGCCACGTAAAAAAAACACTCCTATCCATCTTCAGTCGGTACCTCGTGGATCAGCTGGTCAGTGGCTGCCACAGAATGTTCTCTACTCCGCAAAACCTGCAGCTGCCATTGTGAGGTTGAGGGGTTGTACGGGAACTGCACGAAAGAGATCAATCATAAATCTATCTAAAATCTAAAATGGTGGATTCCTTACTACTGCTGCGTAATTTTGGACAGAACTGGAAGCCGCACGTTCTGCCTATAAAGCAGATCCATAGTCCCATTACTGTCCAGCAGTCCTTGTTACCTGGGTGACGTCTGTTCTCACTGTGAACTCAGTCGAGTGTCTGTCTCTTCGTTGGCTACTGGGCGTTTCCTCTCGTAGAAACGCAGTAGTGCCCCCTGCTGGTGGCACCAAAGAACATACAGTACAGAATAGGAAAATTTGTAGATGATGTATTACATTTATATTTACATTTATGCCATTTACCAGATGCCCTTATCCAGAGCGACTTACAATCAGTAGTAACAGGGACAGTCCCCCCCTGGAGACACTCAGGGTTAAGTGTCTTACTACACGATGGTAGTAAGTGGGGTTTGAACCTGGGTCTTCTGGTTCACAGGCGAGTGTGTTACCCACTAGGCCACTACCACCCACATATTGATAGGAAACATATTTGTTCTGAGGTTTAGAAAAAGATGGCCGACCTTGTGTGCAGGGGAATCTGCTGTTGGCGGGCGAAGACCGTGGACTTGCCTCCCTCTCATACACAGATCTGCCACCAGCAGAGCAAGGTTTACATCATCATTAACCTCTTTTAAAGCTGATCACCTCACCCCCCCCCTCTCCAAGATCTCACCCTTCAGTGAAGTTGGCGTTGTTGGTGTTCGTATTGGCTCCTGTCTGAAAGAACTGGAAGGCCGAGTCTGGAGGGGTTTCTGCCTCCTCTGGACGGCTCTCTGAGAACTGCAGGGGCCGCTGGCTGGTGATCTGGATGGACTGGGGGCTGCTGGGGTCGGCCGAGAACGCGTCGGGATTGTTCCCGAACAGGCCGCCGGTCCTCTGAGAACAACAGAGTGAGGTTAGCAGGAGCTCAACCGCAACGGCCATTCTCGCGGCGTGAACCCAGGATCACCCTGTAGATGCCCTCTTCTCCGGACTCCAGCGCGCGCTCCATCTCATCCTCTGCAATCAGGTCTCCAGAGATGGCCCTGTGGAGTTCCGGAGCAGCCTCTTCCTCAATGCTGCGCAGGCCGGCCTGGTGGGAAAGGAAACCGCGACAGCGGTGAGGGCCAATGGACAGAAAGTGACAAAGTGGCGTCCTGCCACCCGCCCGTCACCTGTATCTCAGCCGCGCTCTTTTTCTTGGTGGGCCGGTAACCGTAGTACTCCTCTTGGCGCTTCATGAAATTGCGGAAATGCTCCTGGATGACGAAGGTGGCGTAGAACTTTCCCACCGTCACCTCGTCATCTGAAACAGATTGCGCTCGTGCATTTAAAGTGACAGTGCTCCCATTTTATTTGAGGTTGCGCTTTGATAACTAAACCCCACCCACCTCCGATGGGAGGGATGACCTGGTCAAGCAGCTTCATGCTGGTGCGCTTCCAGATCTTTTTTATGATGGCCCTCAGTTCTTCGTTGGCTTGCTCAAAGTTACCTGATGCAGACATTTACCACATATTACTGATATATTGATTTTTTATAGAGCACTTGGCATATGGTCCCATACCTTCTGTTTTGATCTTCAGGGCTGTTCTGACCAGCGCAAATAAGGTGGCATTGAAGGTGACCGTCCCATCGCAGGTCAGAGGCATGTTCATGGATATCAAGCGCTGTGGAGTTTAGACAACATTATGTTGAGAACTTGCACGAGCCTGTGGCCTAATCGTCTCACCTTGCACGCCGAGCGGTGTGGGCAGAATTTGCCGAAGCCCAGAGGAGGCTGGATTCTCCGCAGCAGCGTCACCACATCCAGATGCTTGATGCGCCCCCTACAGGTCGACAGCATCAACTGCAGTTAATGAACCCGAGGTGGAACGTGCTGATAGCATTTAGCCAGTTCCCCCAACCTACGTGGCCTCCGGGTCATACTCCGCCCAGATCTTCTTAAACTCGTCTAGGTGGTGGGGACCGAGAATCGACCAATCGCGAGTGAGGTAGTCAAAATTGTCCATGATAACAGCCACAAACAGGTTAATGACCTAAACACAGGAGGAACAGCCACATCTTCAGCTGTTCTGTCCAAGAAAGCATATTATATGGGCATGTTATGACCGTATTACCAAGAAGGCACAGAGCATATAGAAGCTGAGGAAATAGAAGGCGGCGAAGTTGGAACCACAGGTGTACTCCTCTCCTGGGCTGTAGTCTGATTTGGGGTCGCAGAGCTTCCCGTACATGCTGTCCAGCATGACCTGCTGCCACCCCTCCCCTGTGGCGCACCTGAAGGTACAAAGGAAAAAATACAAATCCACAACGCACTTCCCTCTCTAACACGATGCATTTGGAGACGAAGCGTGACCCACCGGAACAGCAGCAGAACGGCTCCTGGGAATGTCTGGAAGTTGTTGTTCCGGTTGATCTCAGTTCCGTCAACTAAGGCAATCTTTCCAAACACCTGAAGGAGAAAGGAATATAAATCCAAACACAAGGTACGACACACAGAAATTTAGCATCTAGATTGTATTTAAAGTACCTGCATGCCAATGACTGAATAGATGAAGAACAGCATGACAATCAGGAGAGCAACATAGGGAAGAGCCTGGAGGTAAACAAAATGAAGCAGGGAGTGAGGAACAGCTTTGCAAAAGACAATAAGTGTCCCAGGAGGTCCATGCACATCACTTGTCCTGCACACCTAAGGTCCAGCGACCGAATCGGTGCATAAAGCCTGACCTGGAAAGACTTGATGAAAGTCCACAGCAGGTTGCGGATGCCCTCTGAGCGGTTCAGCAGTTTTATCAGACGCATGACACGGAAGAGTCGGAAGAAAGTGATGGAGACTCGAGCGTTTTCAGCATCCTGTGCAGAGAGCGTGGAGAGTGAGAGGGGGGAAAAACGAGGGGGGAGGAACAGGAACGTCTGGATACTTTTTTTTGGACTTACTGCTATGGCTTGCATTGGGTTTGTTTCCTGAAACAACACATAATAGTAATACAGTTAGACGAAGTCCTTAAACCTTTTCAAAGGTCCCCTATCATTACAATTTGATTATTTAACATGAATACGAGTTCCCCTAGCCTGTCTATGGTCCTGCAGTGGCTATAAATGGCGATAGGTGTAACCAGAGCTTTGGCCATTCTCTTTTGCCGTTCAGAGAGCTGTCGAATCTGGAACTTAGTCCATTATGTTGTCAGAAGGGGCTTTATCTCAACTTCTATAGGCTGCTCTCCTCCTCGTCCCGCCTCTCTCCTCCTCGATAGCATTTAAAGCTACAGACACAGAAACGGAGCATCCTGGGAAATCTCATTGTGGAACTGGATCAAAGTGGCTGTAATTCTGCACCAAAGCTAACTTTTGGAAAGAGATGTCAGATACAGTATTAGGAAACCACTAAGACATAAAAGCAATATAAAAGCAAAAACATTTTAAAAAATCAATGGCAGGGGACCTTTAAATAATGCATGACAGACTCAATTGCTCAATACATTTAGGTTTAAACAATAAAGCAAGGCACTTTGCTTCATTACCTTTAATAAAAATGTCCAAAAACAGATTAATGCAACATAGTAAGAAACAATGTTAATGAAGATTAATGCATGTACACATTTCGAGACATGCATATACAAAAGTTGGATTCTACTGGGTTTAGATATTAGATTTTACTGTTTAGAACCAGATTTAATGTTATTTTTTATTTAGCCGGGTCATCTGCTGTCCCACATTATTTTTTGGGGATGCGGAACACACGTTCAGGCCCATGGCACATGCAGCACGTGCAGATATTTACAGCACAACCGTGAAGACAGTACAGTCCTCCACTCGCGGCCAGGGCGTTCTGAGGAGGACAACAGGGGATGGACAGACAATGGATGACGTGTGTGTGTGAGAGAGAGGGAGAGAAGCAAGTGATGGATGTTTTCACATGAAATCAGAGAAAGAACACTGAGATGATTTCCTAACAGGTTTCATTATAACACTGGCGTCACCATTTTTTTAATGCAGTTTATAATGTGCCCAGAAAACTGTGGTGTGAATGTGACAGTGGTGATGCAAGAATGCGCTGTGTATGGAGGTGGGCAGATGTTGGTGAATGAAGCATCCAGTGACTACTGCATGACAACCAATACTGACCCTGTCCTTAGAACTGAGTCCCTGCAACATATGTCTCTGGGTCAGAGGCTTGAACGAAAGTAGATAATACGAAAGAACTGAGGGAAGAGGAAGTCTGCAGTCTACTCACATCAACTTCACTCAGGACCACATCAACGATACTCCCAATGACAATGAGGAAGTCAAAGACGTTCCAGGGATCTCCAAAGTAGTCCTAGAAACAATGAAAAGAACATGTCAAGTTCTCATCAACTTTGCTCATTCATCCATTCATAATTTGCAGCCTATAGGCAGTTTTGCACCTTGGCTTTAAACGCAACGAGCTTGACAATCATCTCCAAAGTGAAGAGGACGGTGAAGATGAGGTTCAGGGTGTCTGACAGCTTGGTCACGTGGTCAGACTGGTTACAGTGCTGCATATGACAAGCAGGACACGGTACATGAGAAAAGACGGACGTGACGGCCCCCCTTTGCTGCAGTAAGCGGTGAAAATGATTTACCTGTATACCCAAGCAGAGTGTGTTGAGCATGATGAGGAAGAACATCAGGTACTCAAAGTAACACGAGGTCACCACGTACCACACATGATACTGGTAGGGGTTCTTGGGAATGTAGCACCTCAGGGGTCGAGCTTTAAGAGCGTACTGCACACACTGGCGCTGAACGGGGGAGGAAATGGGGCATAAATTAAAAAAATATATATTATATATTCCTTATATAACCCCAATTTCAAATTGAAATAGGCGTATAGGAACTTTTTTTGTTACCTGGTTTTTGTCAAGCTCACAGTTTTTGTACTCCTGCTCTCCTTGCTCCTGGAAAGTAACTATAACAAAACCCACAAAGATGTTCATCATGAAAAAGGCGATGAGGATGATGTAGATGATGAAGAAGATGGAAATGTCGACCCGGTTGTTGAAAACAGGACCCATGTCCTCTTTGTCCGAGTCGATCGCTCTGTAAAGCAACCTATGGGAGGGAGAAGGAAGGGAGGGAGGGGGGTGGGGGTTAAATGTTTCTGCACAATGACAATGAGAGTAAAAAGCTGTCACTGTGTCACCATGTACTCACTGTGGCCAACCCTCAAACGTTGAGACAGTGAAGAGGGCCAGCATCCCATTCAGCACATTATCAAAATTAAAATCGTTGTTCTTCCAGATCCGCGGGCGAACCTCCATGTCGTGCAGCTTATTCTGAACATGTTTAATGTAAAATCCCCTGAGAAAGACGATTACGGGAGTTTATTGTTCATACTGAAGTAACATCAATGTTAATTACTTGTGTTTTATATGTAGAAACGATGAACTCACTGGCAGTCTACCTCCGTCATTTTTGAAGGGTCAGTGCAGGAGAAAAACTTCCCCTGCAATAAATCACCAAGGCTTGAATCGTACACACATTTTTACAGCGTGGAGGAAAAAAAAAAACATCTCACCTTAAACAACTGCACCCCAATGCAGGCAAACATGAAGTCCAGAAGCATGGTGACCAGGACGATGTTCCCAATGGTCTTGACGGCGGCGAATAGACACTGGACTACATGCTGGCGATGAAGAAAAAGTACAAAGCATCACGATACCACACAGAAACTACAACAAGTGAGTATGTATTTGTGTGGAAATCCACACCTTCAGTCCTTTGGCTCTGTTTATGGCTCTTAAAGGCCTAAGGACCCTCAAAACCCTGAGAATCTTCACCACAGAGATGGCACTAGACCTGCACAGGACAGACAACCTCTGTTATGGTCGCCAAGGGAGACCTTGGAGAACATGAATGCACCAAAACTACTTTTTTCCCCCCTTACTCCATTCCCATAGAAAGGAGGGACACGCCCACAACAAGGAGATCCAGGATGTTGAAGGAGTTTCTGCAGAAGGAGCCCTTGTGCAAAAATGCTCCATAAACGGTCATCTGAAATGTATTAAAAAAAGAAGTTACTTCACACTTGCAAACTAGCACAACCCGGATTGGAATAGTCAAACCTTAAATCAGAAAGGGCATTTTGAATATTTTCACCTTGAGGACAATTTCAATGGTAAACACAGTGGTGAAGACGATATCGGCGTAGGCCAGGACCTACAGGGAACAGGGTGACATGTATCCAAACTTCCAAAGAAGCTTCACGGATTCAGAGAGGCATTTGGAGCCATACTTGGTTTCTGAAAGACTTGGGGTCGATGGGGTCCTCCGCCGCCAGGGCAATGCTACTGAGGAGGATAAACAGCAGGATGATGTTGGTGAAGGTGGTGGCGTTGATGATCCGGTGGCAAATCTTTCGCAGCCTTTCAGTGGAACAAAAAAATAAATAATAATTTACAGACCCGTTTGATTTTTTTTGGGAAAATACATTTCGAGACCATGCTGAGGGTCCCCACTTGTTCTCAGGACCAAATATGAAGAAGGAGCTGGCCACTGGTATAGGCTCCGCCTTCTCTTTCAGCTGGAGGTCGGCCATAGGCCTCGGTCTAGGGCTAATGGGGATCTCCGGCTCCTCCTCCTCATCATCTCCTGAGTATAAAAGGAGAGCATACGGAGAATAATCTTCAGCGTTACAAAAATATAAAAACGAGAGCAAGGCACAATAAAAATAGCCGTGAGCCGTGATTTAAAACCTGCCCCGGTGCGTGATCCCGGCAGCCTGGGGCTAATAATAAAAAAAGCTCACAGCGAATCTGCCCCATGCTCGGCTCATCTTTCGGGTGCGGGCGCATGCATATCGAACCGTTACCTGGAAAGTCTGCTGCCGGAAAAGGGTCCTTCACCTCGTTGACGTTTGACTCGAATTCGTCTACCTTCAGCTGAAAGTGGAGGTGCGCCCGTGTTAGTGGCCTGAACCAAAATCACGCAGGAGTGGCTCCATTTTCCCTAGCGTGTTGTAAAGATACCACCTTGGCTGTGGTGGGCATGCCCTCCGCCGCTTTGGCCCGCTGCTCTGCCAGCTTTTTGGCCAGCTTCTCCTTCTCCTCTTCACTCTTCTCCGACACGGTTCCCCTAGTGGGTTGAATGTGACATATATACGGTAAAAACATATACACCATTCTTTCGTTATAAAAGGAATGATGATGTATTCAGTCATTTTGAAATGATACCGCTGCAGCTTTTTGCGCATCATTTCTTCTTTTTTCTCCTTCTGAGCCGACGTCAGGCTGCCGGCTTCAGCCAGATTGTCCACAGCAATGGCCAAAAAGACATTCAGAAGGATATCTGGCCAGAGGCGATTCAGGAAGGATCAGAACAGATTTTTCTCTCCTCATTTAAACAATCCTCATAGAATGGAAGCACGTTGTGTTGAAGGATACAGTTTCCACAGACAAAGAGGATGATGAAATAGATGGAGACGAGGATGCCTGGAAATACCGGCCCCCCATGAGCCATGATTCCATTATACATGATAGAGTTCCAGTCCTCTCCAGTTAAGACCTAAACATAGAATTAATATTCATATTTCATTCTGAAAAGACGCCGATGTGGAAACGGCGCAGCAGCTTAAGCGAAATAAACCTGGAAGACGCTGATGAGCGCCTGGGGGAAGTTGTCGAAGTTGCTGCGTTGCACCTCCCGGTCCGGGAAGTTGAACTTGCCACCAAACACCTGCATGCCCAGGAGGGAGAAGATGACGATGAAGAGGAAGAGGAGGAGCAACAGGGAGGCGATGGAGCGGACGGAGTTCAGCAGCGAGGCCACCAGGTTGCTGAGAGACCTCCAGTACCTGCACAATCAGCAGCAGAGAAAATAACAAGCCTCCCCGCCATTCACAGTACACCCCGTCCTGGTCTGTAGTCTGCAGGAAACGACTCACTTGGTGACCTTCAGCAGGCGCAGCAGGCGTATGCATCTCATGACGGTGAAGCCCAGCGGTGACATGACGCCTGCCGCGATCAGGACGATCTCAATCAGGCCCACCACCACCACGAAGCAGTCAAAGCGGTTGAAGACGGACATGAAGTACGCCCGCGGGCCCAGCGCATACATCTTGATGAACATCTCCATGGCGAACAGAACGACCAGGATCGTGTTGACAACGTCTGAAGGCAAGGCGAGGTGACCACGGCGTCAATTTACAACACGAGTATGACAAGGCAGTGACAACAGTAACATACACAGCAGCTTGGATCTTAATAACCAACCCTGTAGGCGAGTGAGCGATTCGGACTGATTGTGGTGTTCCGTAGCAATGTTCAGAGTGTTCAGGAAGACCAGCAGGATCACCAGCCAGTAGAACGTCTTCGACTTCACCCAGATCTGGCTTTTACGCCACATGACACGGTTCCAGCGGCGGGCCAGCCTGCTGAGAGTTTGAAAGAGAGGCGGGATCAGCAGGGACGGTAAGGATGGAGGCAGTGGTGGTACTGGGGCACTGCTCCCCGGGCGCCTATCATGGCTACCCACTGCTCACTCAGGGTGATGGGTTAAATGCAGAGGACACATTTCACTGTGTGCACCGTGTGCTGTGCTGCTGTGTATCACATGTGACAATCACTTCACTTTAAGGATGCTTCTGAAATTTGAGGAGACTTCTCCCTACACTTACTAGTAGAAAACCATGCGACTGAGTCCTTCCTTATCATACAGGCTGTCCGTTTCGGAGCCATTGTCCTTCAGAGGAAGAAGCCCTAAAAATAGAATTAGAACAAATTAGCATCTTGGAAGAAGCCACTTTTGATTGGGATGTATTTTCCTGGGATTAAATGAGATGTAGCGCAGAGCATTGCATAGACCCTGGAAGTTCTTTTTTTACCTTTTCCTTCACCATCACTGTCCAGGATCTCAGCATGGGTGATCCACTCCATGTAACCCTTCAGGTCTTCATCCAGCTGTTGCTTTTCCCTGAGCTTCTGGAACTCGCCCCTCGATTTGGCTTTCTCTCGCTCTTTAGTGAACTCCCTTGTGGAACGAAAGGAGGGGCGATGAGTCCAATCGATTCAACTGCATTTTACACGTGCCATGAACATAATGTCCAGCAGGCTCCATACCCACTCAGCACCCCCAGAACCAAGTTGAGTATGAGGAAGGATCCCAGGAGGATCATGGTCACAAAATAAAGCCACGGCCAATCTTTACCAATGGCGTCGTTCACCTGCACAAACAAAGAAACAGGTTAATGCCTCAACGTCCCGAGAACAGCGTGTCCTGTTCACCAGAGACCCAGCAGGGGACACCGACCCAGTACAGGACATCCGTCCAACTCTCCGTTGTGATGCACTGGAAGACCGTAAGCATGGCAAAGCCAAAGTTGTCAAAGTGCGTGATGCCATTGTTGGGCCCGGGCCAGTCTGCCCGACACTCGCTGCCGTTGATAATGCAGCGGCGCCCGTGACCTGCCTGGGCACACGGGGAAGGTGCCTCGTTTTCCTCAACCGCAAGGATATCTGTGAGACAAAGGGGACAATAATATAATGCTCTCAACATGACTGGTAGCATTTGACTCTCTAGCCCCATGTTTGGATTTTTGGTGCTCAATTGGGATCAATTTTGAGAAACTGTATAATGCATTTTATGTAAAATGATGGAATGATCGTAATAATAATCCTTTCATTTAAGGCTTTGTTATTCATAAAATGCTTATTTGTTGCCATGACATTTGACCAAACATTTTTTTTTGTTCTAATCAGTTCATCTTTGAGACCAAGTGAAAATTCATACCAATTTAGAATGTATTGCATCAAGGTCAATTACATTAGGATGCACATGAGGTGACCTTTGACACGCCAAATTAGTCAAAGTTTAATGTTGTAATGGGTTCCTAATAATGGGAGTCAGAGGGTCTTTGACTTCAGATTTGAAGACAGTGTTGAACCTGTTCCTCATTGCTCCACACCAACCTGTGCCCTTGTAGTAGCAAGTCTTGTGCATCTTGCACTTGAAGAGCTCCAAACCCATAATGGCATACAGAGTGACCATGAAGAAGACCAGCAGGGCGATGTGCAGAAGTGGCAGCATTGATTTGAGGATTGAGTTCATAACCACCTGCAGGCCTGGAGGAGAACAAAAATAATCTTTTTTTTTGCATTTGTTTCAATGTTGCATATGTTGAGGGTGGCGCCTGGTGGATCTTTCTTACTAGGGACTCCAGAGACGAGTCGCAGGGGCCGCAGGACTCTGAACGCTCGCAGGGCTTTCATGTCGAAGCCGCCACCCTTCTCCGTGGGGACTCCAGATATTGTGTTTATGGTGTCCAGGATAATCGTGAACAGGCTGTGTTATCACCACCCACACAATACACAATTTATCACCACAGCCATCAAATTTCATACCATGAAAGGTTAAAACCAGAGAATTTCATAAATATAATCTTACCCCATGAAGACGATGACAAAATCCAGAATGTTCCAGCAATTTCGTAAATATGCCCCTTCGTGGAACAGTAGCCCATATGCCACTATCTTCATGAAGCACTCTGTTGTGAAAATGACCAGGAAGATGTACTCCAGACTCTCCTGCCGAATAAAAGCCACAGAGGCAATGAATCTCCGATTGAAATGGAACTGGTTTTCATGTGTACCAAGTCACGATTCTGCATCCTGTGTAAATTTTCTTTCATGCAAAAACACAAAGCAAACGGATTATGAAACTGCATCTGGTTCTTACAACAATTCTTACAACATTTACATTTACAGCATTTACCAGACGCCCTTATCCAGAGCGACTTACAGTAGTTACAGGGACAGTCCCCCCCCCAGCTCAGGGATACAATGGTAGTAAGTGGAATTCAAACCCGGGTCTTCTGGTTCATAAGCGAGTGTATTACCCACTAGGCTACTACCCCCCTACAGCATCAACGTGGACTGAAGTGGTTGTTTTTCACGGCGCTACGGTGACCCAGTACTGCGCCCCTCGCGTCACCCTGATCCCGTTTCAAGACCCGGCTGGTGCCAGAACCAGGCCGAGGGGCCGTTATGGAGGCCATCAGGCCAATGAAATCGAATGAGACGTCCCATACCTACACCGTGGGACGGTACGACTACATGGCGGGGCATGTGTCATCGCTGCTTGAAAAAGCATTTCACTTTTCCAGTCCCGTTATCTCAGCAGATATGAATGCCAGAGTTGATTTAATAAAGCAAATCAACCCACCAGTGTAAAACACACAGGGGTGGACAGTATTCTTTATTAATAATACTTCTTGCCACACATTCGAATATAGAATTACTTATTATTTTAACACAGTTCAACCAATCAGATTCTAGAATCATTAAAAAAAATATTTGGTTCCAAAGCGGACCTAAATGATGATGGAGAACTGAAATAGATTTAAAAATGCATGAATCTATATGAAACACGTGAGCTATGCTCAGCTATTTGACTGAGCATTAAAAATACACATGATATGAGGAGCCAAAAGGCTCTTGGAGTCAACACGGAAGAAACTCTAATCCCAGAAGTGGGGGAGCCATTTCTGCCGAATTCCCCCCCAGGGGCCGTGGTTTATCTTTGAAGCCCACACTCAGTGGCGTGGAATCGGTCCCCCACCGCGGCGTCAGCGCTGGGGTGTCGGCTAAATATAAAGCAGGAGCCCGGTGGCCGCGGGGCGAGCACCTGCCGCTCCTCTTTAGTTTCAGTTTCATAAACAAATTATGAATTCCAGATGACAGGCAGGCCTGATCCGAGATCAGCTGCCCCACTGTGACCCGATGCTGCTGGCGGGCGGTCTCGACTGTATTCGGTTTGTGTTAAGGATCCTTGTCAGCTTCCTGACAGGTCCAGATAAGGCTGCCTGAAAGAGATGAGGGTGCTATGAGGTGATGTGAAGGTCTTATAACCACATAATAATGGTTTGAAAGTGGCTCAAAACAGCATCTGCTGCTTAAACCCAGAGGAAAAGACCCTTAACAGGACGCAAAAAGTCATCAAATCCTGCCGAAAATCTTTTCCAATGTCTCGGATTTTTCAAATCCAACCAAGAGACCCAGTCTGCCAGGAAGACTCGTTCACCGTCTCCGCATTATGGAATTCCAATTTAAAAAATGGAACGTCCGACTATTCAGAGAGTTCAATCGAAACAAAGACGTCGTTCCCACGCGTTCACATCACTGCCAAGCCTTTCAACAGACGACTGAACGGATCGTTTTTCATTTCAGCAGCTGCTGTTCTCCTACGTCCATATGGCCGCCACCATCCTGAGTCATCAGACGGAGGCCCGAACGAATTCAGTAACATTTCACATTTTTACTGGAGGTTTGGTGCAATTGATTTAAAAAAAAAAAAAAACAAAAACTAAAGTTCGCTCACTAGATTGGCGTTGGTGTTATTCATGTCTTCCTCGGGCATGGGCAGGAACACGGCCAGGGCCACACAGTTCGCAAAGATCGCCAGCAGGATGATGATTTCAAAGGGTCTGGCGGTGAGCACTCAGGATTTATAAGGGCAGATTCATGTTAGTCAGGCATTTAAATACCTGCTTTCTACAGGCACCATCAAAGATCATCAACGGGACGGTGATTTCAGGAGTCCTGATCACATTCTTTATTCCATTATTCATTTACTGGGGGAGATTAATGGCATTTAGGTAACAGATGCTAATAAAAACCAGATTATTCAGCAGGGTCCCTAGTAAAGGTTTACCCACGTGTATTACCAGGCTGGTAAAGGGTCGTAAATCTACATTCTGCTTTAAAAGGCAGCAGAAACCGTGACCTGTGCACACGGGGGTCCGCATGAGCCTGGACGCACGGGGGCCCGCGGCGTTTACCGCTCAGCACGTACACCGCGAACCTGTGTGGTCCCCCGTCCGAAACCTCACACCTTGCTGTGTACGTAACCCTGCCCCCGGACGGCGGCCTGCGGGGGGCGCCGCTTGAGAATTCCCCTGCCAGGTCAGCAGAGGGCTGGACTTGATGCGAGGGGACAGCTGCAGCCAAACTCGCTTTACATTAATGCCCGTCAATTATGCGCCAGGGCCTTACATGGGTTCTTTGGCTTGAATCTGCTGACTTTTTGCCACTAAATTAAACTAAAAATGTCAAATTGCACACATGCAGAGCGTGGAGTCACAGGAAGGAAGCATCGAATATGAGAAGCAATTAAAAAAAACTTAATCAGTCTGTATTTACACCGGCAGCCCGAAACAGTGAGAGGTCAGTCCGTGGCGCATAACGGAAATCTTCACATGACGACCCCCCCGACCGCTGTCCCCAGCATCACAATGGCATCCGGTACCCGTGACCCCCCCACTGCAGAAGGATACTTCCACTCCACGATGTTGATGCAGGTCCTGCGGATGCGGTTCCTCAGGGGGAAGAGGAAGAGGGTGCGGGCGGGCCGCGGATTCCCCCCGGTGGCCTGCAGCTTTTTCAGCTTCTCCCGCTGCTTCCTCTTCAGCTCTTCCTCGTTCATGATGAAGGAGGTCAGTGCCGGCATGTTGCTGGGCACTTTCTCGGTATCCATCTTTCACCAGTTAACCTTCAAAACCGTTCCTTCGCTCTTCTTCTTCGACCACACGTCCTCCTCTTCTCTCCCAGAGTTCCACCGTCTGCCTCCTTGGCCACGTTCTCGGCTGGAAACCTACACCGGCCTGAAGAAACTGAAGGAGCGGGAGCCGCAGTTGGCCCGTGCCGGCGTTTATATATATATATAGACGGTGAGCGAGTGTCCATGCTTGGGGTGAGGGAGCAGAGGGAAGGAGGGCGGGGCAGGCAGCAAACCGGAGGACTGGTGGAACAGTGGTCCCATCCCGGTGCGTTTCCACCACGCATCTGGAACCATGAAGGTGGAAAAACAAGCCCAAGCGCTAAAGAACGACAGGAGGGAGGGCTTTTCAAACTCGTTTAAACTTTATGTTCTCCAGATCTGCACAGACACAACAAACACAAACCAGCGGCTTCGGCGTCATTACATGTGGGAAAGCAGCAGAGGTCCCACATTTACACCGTGGGACGGCAATACAACAATGTCACACAAACACAAGGAATGAAGAAATAAATAACAGTTTCATAATTCATAAAAGCTTATACCAGAGTGAGAAGATGGTGAGGTTTTTACATGGCATGCCAGCTACCCGGCCCACCATATTGCAAAGTATCTGGGAGGGTTTTGAATTGCTGTTAAGGGATAAAGTGAATGTGAGAAGATTTTTTTTTTTTTTTTTTAAATCATACATGATCCATTACATGACACATACAGTGTAGGTTCGTTAAATTACACTTCCAAGTCTTTTCTAATCTTGAATTTTTTTTTTGCAAGAGAACCATATTGTTTATTCAACGGCAAATCCTTCAAAGGAAATCCTGATTCGTTTCAATCAATAAATCTGATTACATTCTCAGTCCCCTGCACAACAGTCTCCTCCTCTTCTACGTTTGGTCTTTACTGCAGACATTCAAGTTCAACGTCTGATCAAAACATTTTTTAAAAAGCGATGCACTAATAACGGAAGCTTTTTTTGTTTTTCTAGCTAAATGTATTACAAAGGAAGTATTATTCGGGCCAAATGTGCAAAGGCAGAGAGGAAGACCCTGAAGTGCCCTTAAAAATGTACGAGTCTTTGCATCAGGCTTTGCCCTTCAACTAAGCTCCCATGATGCAATGTCCTAATAGCGCAGCGCAGAGCAACCAATGAAGAGGCTGCATGAAGTGAATTAAAGCTACTACCAGACATGGAAGTGAAAGCTTCGTCCGCTAACAGCGGCTATAAACCGCCTTCAGGCGGCTAGCTTTGGTTCCTGTCGTAGCGACATTCGGTCTTGTGTGTCAAGCCCTAGTCTACGACGGACCGTGGCCGGCAAGTGCAAATTTACAAAATGCGAGACACTTTTACAATCATCGAAAACAAATTTACCACACGTGACGTTTCGTTGGGAATCGTTTTGGTGTTTCCTGTTGTAATTGTATGCTCAGGGTGAACAAACATAGCCTTTTCCCCAGATCGGTCCTCTTTTCAAGACCAGGAAGTCGCGTCCAGCCGGGTTTTTCGCTTGCCTAATTGGTCATGTGCCAGGGGAGAGCACACATTTGCATTTTATACCAATAAACTTTCCTACCTAAGGCGCCCTCTTTTTCACAAGCTTGAATCTGGTCACCCTAGATTCCCACAAAATCTCCGGTTTATCGTTAACTGCCCTTTCCATCTGATTTGCGTGTTTATTAATCGTTTTATTGCGCTGGCTAAAATGTTTCACTTTTTGCAAGTAGGATTTGCACTTCTCAGCCTCTGTAATGATGTGGTAACTCTCCACAAGACAATTAACAAGCCATGCTAGAGGATTATTCAGTTTTTTTTAAAGTGCAGAACATGCAACATGGGGAAATGCAATGCTTTACGAAATTGGGCGTGTTAATCACGTTCGGCCCATTGTGTGGAACTGGAACCAGATCCTCCTACTAGTACTCGGCATCAGGCCCAGCATCAGCCAGGTTTTAGTATTTAAAGCATTTCTGCGCTGGTCACTTGGGGTCTAGCATGGATCTGTGTGGCATGAAATATAGCATTTTAAGATTACTAATAAATAAAACGTGGTCTGAATTAAAACGCGTACGTCGTTCCTCCTTCAGAAGGCGCAGCGTTTTTAAAACAGTAAAATATAACGGCGCAAGTTCTGTGCGGCTTTGACCGGACACTGCTGTACCAGCCAGGACAGTCTAGCTGAGCATCTTGTGACGGTCGAAGACGGTCTTGCGCTGCTCCTGGACCTGCTTTTTCCACCTCTGCTGCGCTCCCTCCACCCTCTCCAGCACCGTGTTGGCCCTGGGCTGGCCTCCTTCCGCTGGGGGGCGGGTGTCCTGGACCACAGGGGCAGACGGGGGAAAAAAGGAAAGCTGAATTGCGGAGCCCACGGCGGATCTGAAAGGGTTTCTGGCAGCACGATTCGGTGTGTGCGTGTACCTCGGCGTCATCTTCGTTGTGCAGACGCTGTATGTACGGGTCGTGTTTACGCATTAGCGGGTCCACCAGCAGAAGGAACAGCATGTACAGAAACAGCGTGCCAACCACTGACAAGTAGATTATGATAGTCACCTACAGGGCAAAAGGAACATTTTTAGGACCGTGAACATGTTTCAAATGCCGTTTTTTCTACTGCGGCTAAACAGTGGGTTTTTAGAACGGGCTGGATTGGCCCTTTATTAAGCATTTCTTACTTTTTTTCTTCATTTTGCACCTTAAATGTTAAGAGATAATTGCTAAGTGTTCATTGTGACTTTAGACTTTCTGTCTTAACTAAGGGGACTATGATCAGAGGAAGGTTAAGTTTAAAATAAAAATGTTCAAATGTAATTTTTTTCCCCTGGTACTTATTTTAAATGAGTCATAAAAATATCAATAATTATCGATATGGACTGATTTGAAACACTGATATTGTGATCCAGTTTTCAGCCGTATCACCCACCCCTATCCTGTAAACCTGAAATCTCACCGAGAACGTCACATAAACGCACTGAGGCGAGTAAAAGAAACCACACCTTGATTGTGTTGCTGCTGCGCTCCTCGTATTTACATTCGCAGAGCAGGCAGTAGGCTTCCACATCATGTCCGGGTACAGGCATCGGCTCCACCACATGCAGACAGGTGCTGAAGACCAGGAAAAAGGAGGTCCATCCAAAAAACTGTGCAAACTTCACCTGCTCTTACTGCGTTGAATAAGCACCGGGAGATCTGAGCAGGAAATTGACAGGATGAGGAAGCACTCACCAGTCCTTCTGGGACACGTTCCTGCTGTTATAGATATGTCCACTGATGTTCCTGTATGGCGGGCAGATGCACTTACAACGCACATCCTCAAAGCTCTGAAACAGAAGAAACCACACACAGGTACAATGCACAGCGAAGTATGACAATGTTCGAAATTCAAAAAATGTGATATTACAGAACACTTTTATAAGTAACAGGATCAAATGACGGCAGATGAGACACAGCGAGGTAGCGGTGGCATGTCCTATGCCTTCCTAAGTCTCCCTGAAGCACCGTCTGATTTCATAGACTGTGTTCCCCTAGCCAGATGGATTTAACATTTCATTTATAGAACTGTTCATACTCTTTTAGGAACACAAACAAATATAATAAAAGCAAAAAGAAGGTATTTATAAGCAAGATTATAAAAATATATTTTGAACATTGTTTCGGTGTCTGTAGCTTTAAATCCTAATAAGGAGGAGGGAGGCGGGACGAGGAGAGCGATCGAGGGGACATTCGCGGGACCCCTCAACTTCATTCACCAACCACAATGTTTGGTGCATACAGGAATAGTAAAATGAACCAACTGGTCCTTTAGAGTCACCGAGCAACTGCAATGCTTTACACGTTTTGAAGACATGACGGTCGGTGGAGATGTTTTTGGGCAGGGGTGGGAAATTCTCTGGGTGGAAAAAGCATGAGAAATTGGAGGTAAACTTTCCCCTTATGTCATAAGGGGACAAATTCCAGATCAAACCAAAGAATGACCAAAGCACACTTTACACCTATCGCCATTTCTAGCCACTGCAGGACCATAGACAGGCTGAGGGCATTTGTAATAATGTTAAATAATCTAAGTCACATTTTCATGTCAATGGACCTTGAAAACTACCAGAACCGTAACAGTGATGATGATTATGGTGGTGGTTTACCTTGTCGGCGTGAGTAATGGACAGGACCTCGAAGAAGATTAAGAGCAGCAGGGCAGCCATCGGAGCCCGGAGTGTCTGTAATGCACCTGGCGACATGATCCAAACCCTGCACACACAAACGTGAGCTTTAACCGCGTTTCAAAGCACCTTGAATAAACATCACGAAACTCAGCACGGCATTTGGAAGGAACAAGACCAGTGATTTACAACGCCGCTTACATTATAACATTTGTGTGTATTTATACACTGTACACGGGACGCTGTAAGCGTGTTATGCTAACGGAAGTAGCTCATTTACTTCCTCTTTCACCGTTTTTCGTCACACGTTCTCTTCACGGCCACATGCCTCGCACGTTTCGCCCACGAACCGCCGCCTACCTGCACGATGCCGGCAAAGCACGACTCGACGGCAGACGTTTGTCGGCACGTACAGAATTTGGTGTTGATGAACTTCACGGGTTTCTTCTCGTCGTCGTGCGGAAGAGCGGCGCCGCGCCATCTCTGGCTCCACTGCGCCCCCCGCCGGTCTGGAGCCAAACCAGAGGCGCCGTTTCAACAGTTCTTTATTAATGCACTTTATCGCCTCAGAGCCAAATATTTTATTATGAGGGGCCGTTTAGGAAATATTTCAGACTTTTGTTACAAAAACACATGTGAAACTCATACTCATTTACATATGAAACTGACAAGCACACATTTATACTACTGAAAACTCTCACACACGTATATGAAACACTCACACAAATCCACGTGAAATGGACACGGATACACACACATACAGTACAGGCCAAAAGTTTGGACACACCTTCTCATTCAATGTGTTTTCTTTATTTTCTTGTGCATGTGTAAGTGTTACATTTGTCTGAAATTCTTTTTGAATAAGCGGGATTTCACCTGCTTCTTAAAGGTGGTGGTAGACTCGGCTAGTCGTGTGGAGGAGGGCAGGTTGTTCCACCAGCCAGGGACAACAACGGAGAACAGAGTCGATTGGAATCGGAGACCCCGTGAAGAGGGAATTTTCAGTCTCATTTCATTTGCCGATCTGAGAGAGCGTACAGGAGTGTAGCTAGTATTGTATTGATATAGGATGCAGTTCCACTCAATGCGAGCAGCTACCGGGAGCCAGTGGAGGGAGGTGAGAAGAGGCGTAACATGGGTGTATTTTGGCTGATTGAAGATCTGCCATATTTTGGATCATCTGGAGGGGTTTTATGGTGACCGCAGAGGCTCCAGCCAGGAGAGAGTTACAATAATCGAGTTTCGAGATGACCGTTGCCTGGACGAGGAGCTGCGTAGCCTGTTGCGAGAGAAAAGGCCGAATCTTGCGAATGTTGTAGAGAGTGAACCTCAGGATCTGGAGATCGCAGCAACGTGATGGTTCAGAGTTATGGTCCACTTTGGTCATTCTGCTTCACCATTCAGAGAGCGGCAGCTCAGGCGGCCGGATCTGGAATTTGTCCCCTTATGACGTCATAAGGGGAATTTATTTTTTAAAAACGCCAACACGACTTCCTGTCTGTGCCAAACATTATGTTTGGTAAATGGTGTTGATGATGATATTCTGCCTCTTATTAGCATTTAAAACTACAGACACCAAAACGGCGCGTCCTGTCGAAATCTCATTGTGGGACTGGATCAAAGTGGCTGTAATTCTGGACCACAACTGAATTTCGGAATGAAACTTCAGATACAGTATAAGACAGATATAAAAGCAAAATAATAATAATAATAATATCACCTTTAAAAAGTTTCAAATGTTATGAGGCTGGAAGTGTTATGGACGTCTGGAGTAAAATATTGCAGAGCTGCATAAAGGAACATAGATCTATTAAAGGGCCAGTGCATTGGCTGGCTTTTGCAATCACCATAGATGAAACGTTGCATTTTGTGTCTGTCAGCAGGAACAGCCTGTGACAAACACACACACACACACACACAAAAAAGCAGAACTTCATAACCACATCACACCAGATGTGCATCAGAGAGATCAACAGATATTCCTTTTTGAATTTTTTTTTTTTTACTTTAAAAGGTAAAACTTAGCCTGAGGTCAGGTTTCATCTGTAATTTAGAAAAAGACCCTTCATATTTCAGTGATCTAGATATCTCCCTCCCTCTGTTGCCTTTCTGTAATTGTGTAGGGAACTCTCTGGTACTTTCTGTCCATTCTTTTCTATGGCCAAACAGTTCCCTCTCGCTGGATGGTTAGTTCTCCATTTCCCCTGTCTATTTAATCATGAGTAAAGAAAAATAAAAGTGGCACTTCTGTTAAGCGAGCAGTCAGAGGTTTTGCCCGAAATTCTGAAACAAGAGGAAGAAGAAAGAAAAGAAATTCGTTTCATTTCATAAACTCCAGCAGGGGGTGCATATTTCTTGATAAAACTCATTCTGCAACAGGGTGTGGGTGTCTGCAAGCCCGGGCCCTCACGTCCGGGAAGCTGAGAAAGACAGAGCGTGCGAGAGCGAGAGCGACGCGAAAAGACGGAGCAAAAGAGGGGAAAACTGAGGGAAAAGTGATGTCTCTGCAGTCATGGAGCTGCGATCAGAGTTGCTTAAGTCCATCTGGTATGCCTTCACTGCCCTGGACCTGGAGAAGAGTGGGAAGGTGTCGAAGTCTCAGCTGAAGGTCAGTGGTGTGTGCATCCATGTTGAAAAAGGGGCTCGGTTCTATATCCCTCTGGTCATATTTCTTTACAACCCCTATTGTTTGAGGATTATACTCATGGACGATTAATTTAATCTCCCCTTTTATTAACATTTTTGCTTTTATATCGGTCTTGTTGGTCCCCTAATACTGTATCTGAAGTCTCTTTCCGAAATTCCGTCTTGGTGCAGAATTACAGCCACTTTGATCCAGTCCCACAGTGAGATTTCCGAGGACGCTCTGTTTTGGTGTCTGTAGCTTTAAATGCTAATGAGGAGGAGAGAGGCGGGACGAGGAGGAGAGCGGCCTATAGGAGTTCAGGGGGTGTTCGTGGAAATGACATCAACAAACCACAAAGTTTTCCAGAAAAAATAAAACCACTGGTTCTTCAGTGTATCGTGTGATGGAGCACATTTGTGCTCATTTTTACATCCAATCACCAAGCAACTGCCGTGACGGTGGGAGAAACGGGAGGTAACCTTTCCCCTTATGATGTCATGAGGGAACAAATTCCAGATCTGACCGTCTGAGCTGCCGCTCTCTGAACGGAGAAGCAGAATGACCAAGGGTCCTATCACCACCTTACACCTGTCACCATTTCTAGCCACTGCAGGACCACAGACAGGTCAGGTTAACTCGTCTTAATGTTAAATCATCTCACAAAGTCAAATTCTCACGACAGGGGACTTATTTCAAATATTATTCAATGAATGCATTTGTGAGCCAAAGAAAAGTGTCATAATGTACTTTAAGCATCATAGATCCATCTAATCCCTGCTGGAAGAATGCTCCTCAAGCCACATGCTCCTCACCCTGTTTTACACTTATGTTCCAGACAATTGTGGTCATGGTGCAGATAGATGTGGAGGCCAATGGGATGTGGGTTTTTTCTTATGCATGCATGACATAAGCACAGTTTTTTTCTGGTTCATGTGTGTGAAGATGTAGACCTGGTCACCTTAGGAAAGCTCTGTAAAGCAGGCACGAAAGGTACCAAAGGTATTATGCAGGCATGTGACAGGTCTTCTGAGAGCGTCTAACTGTTAGTTCAGAGTCATTGTGGTGCTTGGTATTTGACCTGCGTGTGTCTGGGTGTTAGGTCCTGTCCCATAACCTCTGCACGGTTCTGAACATCCCTCACAACCCGGTGGCTCTCGATGAAGACTTCAGGGACGACGATGACGGACCTGTGTCCAACCAGGGCTACATGCCTTACCTCAACAAGTTCATCCTGGACAAGGTAACATGCACTCCAGCTCTCAGAAGAACCCAGTGCATCAACTCAATGCCTCCTGCCATGTGTCCACCACTGTTGACAATGCAGGATTAGCTTAGCATTTTGCTTAGCTTAGCACGATAGAGCATTTGAACCACGGTTATATATGATGGTTGCACCCTTTCTGAGCTGAGGTCAACAGCAGAGGTGTTTCAGAGGTCTTATGGTATATTATTTTACTCATTGGCACCAACTACACAAGTCCATATATGGCAAGGCCTCTTTATGCCTCAACTTCTGCCTCTGCAGTGGAAGTTGCAGATTACATCAGGCGCCACGCACACGCGGCCGCATTCACACGCAGGCGCGAGGCAGAAGGTCACCCGTGCTACAGCTCTCTGTCTGTTGAGCAGGTGGTGGAAGGGAGCTTCCTGAAGGAGAACGTGGACAACCTCTGCTGGACACTGACCGCCAAGAAGAACTACCGCACCGACAGCAGGAGCGTGCTGCCCAGGGACGACGCCTTCCGCCTCTGGTGCCTGTTCAACTTCCTGTCGGAGGACAAGTACCCCCTGGTCATGGTGCCCGACGAGGTGACTGTCCCTGGCAGCTCTGCCCGCACACTGAAAGCGACTTTCCTGGTGCCGCTATGGTGGCTTTAATGGCTCCGTAACACCTTAACGAAAGTGTTACCAAAACCAACAGAAGGTGGAAGAAGTCTAAAAATAGAAACTGAAGTGAACCTTTCCTCTGCCTCTGTGCCTGAGCAGAATCCGTTTTTTTCGTGGCGTCTTGTGGGCTGCCGGTTCCGTTGCAGCACAGCTGAGGGTTTCCTGTAGTCGGTTTTGCACAGCCAGGGCTGGCAGCAGCGGCGGGAAATATAACATGATATGAAAGTGAAGTGATTGTCATTGTGATACGCTGCAGCACAGCACACGGTGACACAACGAAATGTGTCCTCTGCATTTAACCATCACCCTTGGTGAGCAGTGGGCAGCCATGACAGGCACCTGGGGAGCAGTGTGTGGGGACGGTGGCACCTCAGTGGCACCTTGGCGGATGGGGATTCAAACCGGCAACCTTCCTTCACCACTAGGCCACCACTGCCCCCAAATTATTAATAAAATGAAATAAAATATAAATAAAACATCATGCTTTCTAACGTTGTGCAGGGAGTGGAGCATGATTCAGGTGATGTACCATGCTTGTTGGCACAGGTTGAGTACTTACTGAAGAAGATCTGCATGGCCATGAATGTGGAGCTGAACTGTGTGGAGCTGGAGGACTTCCTGTCGCAGGACTCTGTGCAGCAGAAGGGCTTCACGGTTTGGGCATTTCTGGACATGATGAATTCTGGGAAGCTCACTCGAGGCATTGATAGGGAAACCGTCACGATGGCAGTGGAGCAGGTGTACAGGGAAATAGTTGGAGATGTGCTCAAGGAGGTACCATGATTAATCAGTGACTGATTCATTCTAAAAAAAAAAAATGTGTCCAAATTTGTACCCAAATTTGTCTTCTGGTCTTGCTGTAGGGATACTTATGGAAGAAAGCCAGCTGAGAAGGAACTGGAAAGAGCGATGGTTCACGCTGAAACCCAACAGCCTCTCCTACTTCACCAACGAAGACCAGAAGGATCACAAAGGCAGCATCGCGCTGGACATGAACTGCTGTGTAGAGGTGGGCAGCTTGTCCCTGTGTACCTGTCCTCCAGTCTTCCAAGTCATGATCTTCCAAGGTCTACCAAATTAGCTAGACTTTGCAAATGCATGTACCTGATTCAGATAGCAGCCATGTTGGCATTAATAGCACATCATGGTCATGTGCTGCTGAGAAAAATTACACTGTCCCTCTTCAGTCAGCCAAGTTGCATACACTGTCCGAAATTCTCAGATGACTTTACACATAAAGAACACCTAAATAGTAAAAAAAGTAAAAAACTAACAAAACATCAATACATACAATTACAAAAACATATAAATATTCATTAATAAATATACATTATACAATTAACAAAATACCAGTCAAAAGCTTGGATGCCCCTACTCTGTGGTGGTTCTGGAGACTGAGATGGGGCCGTTTTGAATGAACATAGGCAGTATAGGCAGTGGTAGCCTAGCGGGGGCAGTGGTGGCCTAGCGGTTAAGGAAGCGGCCCAGTAATCAGAAGGTTCCCGGTTTGAATCACGTTCCACCAAGGTTCCACTGAGGTGCCACTGAGCAAAGCACCATCCCCACACACTGTTCCCCGGGTGCCTGTCATGGCTGCCCACGGCTCACTCAGGGTGTGGGATAAATGCAGAGGACAAATTTCACTGTGTGCACCGTGTGCTGTGCTGCTGTGTATCACATGTAACAATCACTTCACTATTTGTTGTATGAGGAGAAAGTGAAGTATGTTTGATTAATCAGATTTTTCAGTCGACTCTTTGTACCTTCATGGCGGCTTTGTTCACTATTGTCATCATCAGAGGCCGCTTGATGAGATGCTCATTAACGTGAGTGAATGATAAGAAAGTGTTCAGCATAAACCTTCAGGACTGTTGGAAACTGTCCCCGTTGTCTCATTTTAGGTGGTGCAGAGAAGACAAGAGTGTGAAAAGCTGCCATCACAGCAAAAGCTCCCTGATTTGGAGAGACTCAGATCTTCAACTTTTTAAATATAACATTTCAAGTGTTATTTCATAGACTTGTGTCTTTAGTTTTGCTCTATAGTGTAAAAATACAAGACCCATAAATGAGTAGGTTGTGCCTGACGATATGAAAGTGACAAAGTGACAGTCGTAAGTTGGATTTGATGGTGACTTTGGGTGAATTGACCTCTCATAGAGCCTTTAAAGGTTTTTTCAGTTGCCGATTCCTTATTTACATTTACAGCATTTATCCTGAGCGACTTACAATCAGTAGTGACAGGGACAGTCCCCCTGGGACAGTGTCTTGCTCAGGGACACAAGGGTAGTAAGTGGGATTTGAACCTGGGTCTTCTGGTTCACCAGGCGACTAGGCTACTAGCACCCCTATCAGAGGGTGTGTAGGCGTGTGTGGACCTGGCCAGTGATGACCCTGACGTTCTCTGTTCTACTTGTCAGGTGCTGCCCGACAAAGGATGGGAAGAGATGCATGCTTTGCCTGAAAAACCCTCTCCAAACGTATGAGATGAGCGCGTCCGACACCAAACAGAGGCAGGAGTGGTCATCAGGTCCGAGGAAAACCTCCTTTTATTCCCAACGCGAATGTGAGGGAGTTTTCCAACATCTTTTTTTTTTTTTTGTGACCTCTGCAGCCATTCAGACGGCCATCCGGCTGCAGACGGAGGGGAAGACGTCACTACACAAGGACTGAAGATGAAGCGGCGGGAAGCAGCCGGGAACAGAGGGAGCGGCGGCGACAGGCCAAGGAGCAGGAGCTGCAGCGGCTCCAGGCCCTGCAGGAGGAGAAGGCGCGCAGCTGGCCGAGCTGGAGCTCCTGAAGGAGGCGAAGCGCCAGGCCCAGGCCCTGCTGGAGCAGGACGAGCTGAGGATGGCGCCAGCAGCACGAGCAGCTGAGGAGAACCCTGGAGGTGCAGCTGCAGGAGGCCGAGGACGGGTGAGGGGGAGACGGGGCTGACCAGCCTGCTTCAGGCGCAACTAAGCGAATGACTAATGGTGTGTGTGTGTGTGTGTGTGTGTGTGTGTACCCAGGCCAGGGCGAGCATGCAGGCTGAGATGGCCTGAAGGAGGCCGAGGCAGAGAAAGCAGCGCAAGCGGATTCGGGGAGCTGGAGGACATGCAGGCAGCAGCTGAGGAGGCGCTGCACCAGGAGATCAAGGCCCGGCAGGACGAGGAGGCCTTCAGATACACACAGGCCAGGTACCGAGCCCTCGCTGGTGCCGCCAAATCTGACACTCACATCAACCCAGTCCCGCTAAAATGAAAATCTGTTCACTCGCACCAGCTGTCAGTCACTAGAAGAGAGCAGAGATTATTACCCTCTGACCATGTAGACTGACTGCATTTATTCAAGTGACAATTCCCGTGCCCATTACTGTGGAAAGTTCAGCGATGTTCAGAGCAGGGTTGCCAGATCGAGGCTCAGTCAACTGACCAGATCTGGCAACCCCGTGTAATACCCGAGCCCATTTTTCCCGCTGTGCACATTACTAATGATGCAAATTTGACGACATTTTGTCACTTAAGATCTTACCTCCCTGCCCCGCCTGTGATTGAAGACTCACAGTGACTGCGCAGGAAGAGCTCATTTGGTTCTCATCTGCATGCGGTGGACAGATGAGACAAGTGCACAGAGTGACAGGCTCGTGACGGAATAGGCTAGAGTGGGTTCCCCTGCTGGCGAAGCGAGGTGGGATCAGGAGATGCATTTTAGGAGGGATGAAGATCTAACAGATGAGACGAGTTGCACTGACGAGCCTGAATTTGTGCAGGACCGTTATCTATTATTATCTATTATTGCACCGTTCGATTTTGCACAGCAGTATTTGCACTATTTTGTACTTGGCACAGTTATTATACATTTCCTAGTTTAGCGCTGTCTGTCTCACTGTTGTCTACATGTTTTTGGTTAAATGTAACACATGCACTTTAGCCGGTTTGTCTGTGTATAGATGTTACGTGTAGCACCAGTTCCGGAGAAACTTTTGCTTCGTCTCACTATTCACGTGTTAACGTGTATATAACTCAACTTGAACTTCAACAGCTTCAGCTGTAGGTGTCATGGTGGCAGGTTGATATGCGGGTTTGCCTGCTGCGGTTTACAGGTTGCTGGCTGAGGAGGAGGAGAAGATGAAGGCTCTGATGGCCCTGCAGGAGGAGCAGGAGGAGTACATCTTGAAGACCCAGAGGGAGAAGCAGGAGCTCAAGCAGGAGATGGAGAGTAAATCGCGGGCTCTGGAGGAGGCGCAGCGGCAGGTGGAGGAGGTGCGAGCCAACCGGCACAGAGTGGACCAGGATGTGATGGTTAGGTCTTTCATGTTCCGCACCCTTAAAATCAACTCAGCACTGTACAAGAATGTCTGGTTTCTCAAAATATTAAAGTGCTTTGGGGAACCTGTCATGGCTGCCCACTGCTCACCAAGGGTGATGGTTTTAAGGTGCTGTTTCACTTTCACTATATAATGTTAAATTCTGCAAATTGATTTCAAATGACAAAAAAAAAATTGATCTTCCTTCTCTTCAGGCTGCACAGAAGAAGCTCCGTCAGGGCCAGCACCAACGTCAAACACTGGAACGTTCAGATGAACAGATTAATGCAGCCGTGGGACCGGGCGGTACTGTCACATGCCACCTGTTCCTTCCCATTAACAATAATTACACATTTTAGATCAGAATTATTTTAGACCATCAGGATATTTTCAATGAGCATCAAAGGTCTCCATACATATTGTAATGTGACTTATGAGCACGAGAAAGGTTTTTTGAAAACCGTTCCCATGGTCTAGTTTACCCAGCGGTTGTTGTAAACCTGAGAAGCTGTTAGAACCTTCAGAACGTTTCAGGATGTGAATGCGGTGTGTAATCATTTCCCTATGATTGTGTCTTTGGATTTGTGGTGCAGAGAAAGAGAACGTCAGGCATTTCCTTTTCTAGCTTCCGAATCCCCGCTCAAAAGGACCCAGGACTGCACCTGCGGGCAGAGGTCCGGGGACCGGGATGAGGAGAGCAAGGAGAACGTGGACAGGGGGAGCTGCGCCGCTGAAGCTGAGAAGCGCCTATCGCAGGGTTTCAATGGAGACATGGACATTCCTTAGGGGTCAGCAGATGCATTTCTCTTGTGCATTTCAGCGCTAACAGACTGAACCCTACAGCAAATTTCCGGCAGAAGTTTTTTTTTTGTTACGAAAGGAACGTGCCACTGAGATCATGACAAGGACATTCGGATTTATTATATGTTGCATGGACATTTGAACGGCTGCCACTAAACTGCAACGTTCTTCTGTAAGTTGTGATGAGTTACAGATGCATAAGTGGAAGTATCAAGCCAGAAAAAAAAATGTATGACACACTGAACTTCTGAATTACTGCTGCAGTTTGTCCTGACCTAAGGGCCCAGATAAAAAATATGATTTAATAAGAAAAATATGATTTTTTACAGAAACTGTTCTGTGGCTGCTCACAAACTTTTTTTTAATTTAGACCTGTTTTGCATGTTAATATGATGTTGCCCTAAATAAACTAAATAATACAAGAAGGTATTGAAAAGCGAATGGGATATTCTACAGAAGACTCCTGTGGTTTTTCTGTTCACTTCCTGCTTCCGCTGTAACACAGGTTTCTTATACTAAGAAACTGACGTTTCTGCCTTACCTATCGGAGTGGAACTAGTGTCCTGGAAGTGACAATGTGCAGTTAAGGCCAACATGATTCACGCCCAGAGCGGATTTTGATATGTAGGGGGATTTTATTGCACCGCACACTTCATGTGATACATGACACAATCATTTGCAATGTGGTGGTAAAATATAGGAATTTAACTAGTTACGTTTCTCTACCAGATTCTAATCATCTGTGAAGAGCTGATGCAGCTCCGATACTAGTCAAGTGCCAGTCACGGTTAAAGCCTGAGGGTTTTTGTGATTTGGAGTTGTTAGTGGTGTTTATCACACGTTATGACTGGTGCATGGGTGCAGAGTGACACACTGTGTGTGGCAACTGGTGCGGGCCATTCGTTCCAGAAACAATCAACTTCACAATAGTTTTTGCCTGAGTAATTCCAGGAGCTTTTTTTTTTAGATATGTTCCCCTCTTGGCTTATTTCTCAAAGCTAAGACTTCTGTGGAAATTACTGTGCTGGAAAAGACATTATGTTGTGTTCCTTCTAAAATCCTGTTATACTGCATACACCAGTTCAGGGTTAGCATAAAATAACACAGAAAATCGCAATATCAATTGAAATGTATGCAGTAATTGTTTTGGATATATTGTTTGGAGATGAATAAACATATTATAAACATACAATATTGAATTAAATTGAAATTGAATTAAACCGTGGCCAAGGCCGAGTTATTCACTGGTAAACTACAAAGTGCATCACGTAATGAAGTAAAGTGATGGGCACAGTGAAATGTGATGTGGTCTCTGCTTTGAACCCGGTCCGTTCCACCTTAAATGCTGCTCAGCAGGCTGCAGTACCTGGGTCGCGCCTGTAGGGGGTAGAGTACTGCGAGACTTCCTCGGGAAATCGGTTTCAGATTCAGAATGCAACGTAAATCTGTATATTGTGATGACCTCTGAGGTCGTCATGACCACTCATATATTCATATTTACGTGTTTATCCACAGCAACATGCATTTGTAGGGATTTGTAGAGAACTATAGATAATAAGCTTTATACAGTACATTTTTTCAGACAAGGAAAACACTATTTTTATATTTAATATGAATTATGAACTTTTATTTACCTTATAATTTCGAAAAAATAGCTATAGACAGGACAGGTCCATACACAGAGGCATTTTGCATATATTGCAGGTTTGTCAAGAACTGCAATATTCACAGGTGTCAGAATAGAAGATGTGTCTTTCCCATGGTGGGGATGGTCTGTAACATGAATAACCTTATTTGCCGAACACGAAATTTCGTGACATACAAGATGATAAAACAAAACGTAACTTATGAAATATTTTGCCTTGATCCTTCGTTATTACCTCGCACCGTCAGAGAAGCGTGGTTGAACGAGCTTGGAACACCGTCCATATATGTATGCCGACGAACTACAAATCGTTCACCCGGAAATAAACGATTGGGCGTCGAGGGAAATCTCGCGAGAGCAGCCTTGCCCCTCCGCCATCCTTGCTCCCGGCAGAAGGGCACAGCGCGGCCGCAGACAGCGACCGGTGTTTCGGCGTCGAACAGCTTCGTGTTGTGGGAGTTTTGACGCTCGTCGGAGCAGACATGCTGTCGAGACTGGTGCTCGTTTCAGGTGGGGCCCGTTCGGGGACGCGGTTTAACGCGCGTTGTTCAGATTCGGCTGCGGTGTCGGTGTGAAGGGTAACGACCCGGCCGCCCGCTGACTGAAACGCCTTCTACTTCATCCCGTCGTGTGCACCACGGAACGGACTTCACTCGCGTTTTATGCGCATTTTAAATCTCTTTAAAGGTTTTAAAGCTTTAAATCCCTGTTCGCGGTAACAAGTTGTCCGTACGGACTGGTGCTTATTTGCTTGCTGTTAGCTGCGATGCTAATTCAGCGCTAGCTGCTGGCTAGAATGCCCTTGCCCCGGTCGCGGAGCGTCCGAATCTTATCCTGCGAGTCGTACCGTGATCATTTTAGTTGCTTAATGAGAACCGTTTTAACGTTGTGGCCATTTTATGGTTAAATTGTATTTTTTTTTTTACCCTTACGGCTCTGCAAAACCAGTTGAACGTGAACCCCAGTACTGCTAAATTCTGAAACTAGTTAAATTTTTCCGAATGAATTTTTATTCTCGTTTCAGGCCCTGCCTTTAAAAGCAGCGGATCGTTTGGTGCTTGGTAAGTGGAAATTTTCTTTCATGTTTTATAGAATTCCTGGCTTCGGATTTATCACCTTTAAAAATAATAATAATAATTTTCTACCCCCACAGTGTGGTCCAGGCGTCTCGCTCCCTCCACTCATCTCCTCAGAGTTTGGCCCCCGTGCCTCCGCTGCCGGAGAAAGGTGGCAAGGTTCGCCATGGCATCATCCCCGAAGAGCTTTTCCAGCTGCTGTACCCCAAGACTGGCGTGACAGGTGTGCCGGGGAACGTCAGTCCCCTCCTCTGTTCTCTGTGCGTTCAGCCTGACCTGGAAATATGGGAAATTTTCTAATCAGATCACAATAGTTCAAGACTTTTTTTTTTTTTTTTTGTCATATGCGTAGTTATAGCAGCGAAATGCATCCTGAGCCAGCCTGATCCGACTGTGCATATTTAAGTCAAAGTTTTAGATCATTGAATAAAATAAGAGCAATGCCAGTAAAAAGATATTATGTTCAGTGAGACATAGACGTCATGAGTAGTGGATATGTATTCTGTTAAAGTGCGTAACTTCTCTTGTCTTCTCTCCAGGGCCATACATGCTGGGCACGGGCCTGCTGCTGTACCTGCTGTCCAAGGAGATCTATGTCGTCAACCACGAGACCTTTGCTGCAGCTTCCATTGGTGCTGTTGTTGTCTATGGCGTAAAGAAATTTGGCCCCCAGGTGGCGGCATTTGCGGACAAGTTGAACCAGGTACGCCTCATGCGACGACCTTGAAATCTAACAGCGCCCCCCCCAGGATTCTGCCGAATGTAGACCGACTTTGTGCCTGAATTGAAATCCATAGGACAAAGTGTCCAAAGCCCAGGAGGTGAAGGACCTGGCCATGACCAGCCTGGCTCAGGCTGTCGAGGACGAGAAGAAGGAGCAGTGGAGGGCAGAGGGACGGCCCATGCTGTTTGACGCCAAGAGGGTGAGCAGAGGAGGTTTTTTTATTTGAAACTTGACCTGAAGAGTTCCTCTTTGATTCCCCGAACAACTCTGCAACGACTAGTTAAATTCATTGCCTCCACATGAATAACAGTCAGAGTGGGTCAATATCAGACTGCCTGTCCTCAAATTTGTTCTTGATGGACGGATAAAGGATTGATCCCAATCCGATTGCACCAAGGACGCTTGATAATTACTGGTCACACCTACAGGGTTCCTGCGGTCATTAAAAACCTGGAAAAGTCATGGAATTCGAAAAGAGAATTTACCAGGCCCTGAAAAGTTTTGGAATATGAAGTACATAGTAAAACGAGCAACGTTTTTCTACGTCTACGACTACAACTTTGCATGTAGTGAACCACGGCATGTGGTGCTGCGTGTGTTGCTTCCATGTTCCAGAACTTTCTCAGCCGTGAAAATCATGTAAATTACAGGACACATGGTCATGGAAATTCCTTTCTGAATATGTGTAAGAAGCCTAAACTTACTTCATGGCCTTGGCCAATGAATACGATTGTTTGCATGTCCTGTTTTTGGGGTCTAATCTGGAACTGTGTCCCGTTCACCCCAGAACAACGTGGCCATGCTGCTCGAAATCAACCACAGGGAGCGGCTACACTTGGTGACCAACGAGGTGAAGAAGCGGCTGGATTACCAGATCGAGGTGCAGAACCTCCATCGCCGCATGGAGCAGGAGCACATGGTCAACTGGGTGGAGAAGAACGTCGTCAGCAGCATCACCCCACAGCAGGCGAGTGCTTCTCTCCCGTGTTCCTCACCGGGCTTTCTGCTATCCACGCCTGTACGGCAAATGGAGCTCTTTCCAACTTTTAGATTTGGAGATTTATATTTGTACCTTTTGTGGCCTCCTGGCAGAGGTTCTGCACTCGTATTTCGTGCCGTTTATATCTGCTGACGTGGACCTTTTCCTCGTTCTGTGTTGCAGGAGAAGGAGAGCATTGCTAAGTGCATCACGGACCTGAAGATGCTGGCTAAAGCTACTCAGGCCAAGGCCCGGGCCTAAGGATCCAACATCTGACTTTGGTTATTAATAATAAAACAATTTTCTCGTGATGGTGGTTTGTCACGTTCATGTACATAAGTATTAAATAAAGTCAAATTTAATTACGCGATTTGGTGCTTCTGGTTTGGTATTTTTCCGCGGTAGTCGCCTTTTCAGGAACTTTGACCGCTTGCCGAGTGCCTCCCCTCCCTGTTCGCCCGTGGCAGACTTTGACCCCGACTCTCGGCAGCAGGAAGTTATTTTCCTCCTTTTTTCTGCTGCGGGATGGATGGTTCCTTGGTGCCGGGAATAGAATAAATCTGGGGATGGGACAGAAGGAAAGCACGGCTGAGGACGGTAACGTTACTGCTCACGTTGTTCTTTTTGATCATTGATCATGGAAAAAAAATAAAATAAATAATTCCTTATTAAGTCGTAAAAGTGTACATTGAAGTGGAAAACGGAGTTTTAAGTAAATGACATGACAGAATTGTAAACGTTGACTGCTGGCTAAGAAGCTTTCACTCAATATTCAGACACTGATTTTCCGATTCCGCTTTTGCAAACGGCTTTTCAGTGCGGAAGGGCACCGTGGCATTGAGACCCATTTGCCGACTTTCTTTCACAGCAACCTTTTGACTCGAGATCTGTGACGCCACGACCGAAGAATGTTCCAGATAAACAGTCCTCATGGGCTGCCGTCAAGGTATTACAGCCCATCCCACGTCCTGCAGCAGTACAGGACTACTCTGCTCATTCTCATACGTTTACGTGCTGAAATGCAAGTTATCTTTATGAGAGCTTGTGCCATAAAGGGTGCAGGTGGAACCATGAGGTCATTGGCATGTTGGGATGTAATGAAATCATTAAAAAGTTCTTAAAAAAAACTCTTTAAGACACAGCTGTTGCAAAATAAAATGAAAAAAAAAAAAAAGACGTCTTGAAAGTATGTTTGTAATGTTTTATCAGCCATTATGCTTTTAATTTCATATGCATATTTTAATTTGGCCTAAACAAATTTGGAGCCCTAGGCAAGATTTCTACGTCCACCCACAGAACTCAACCAGAAGCTCTTACCTTTTTGGCTGGCCTGGGGCGGTGGTGGCCTAGCGGTTGCTAGGTCCGTAGCCGGAAGGTTGCTGGTTCAAATCCCCGGGCGCCCGTCGTGGCTTCCTTAAGGGTGATGGATTTCATTGTGTCACTGTGTGCTGCGCTTGCTGTGTATCACAACGACTATCACTTCACTCGATGGCATAAAAGTAGCGCTGAGGGCGTGTTCAGAATGCAGCTTTACGGCTTATGCCGTTAAAAAAGCGTAGTTGAGAAGAATTGAACAGCGTTTTTACGGTATTTTGTTGCCAGGTCGTGAACCTGCTGATTATTGGCCCTGTTGGCCTGCCATAGTGGGGTGGGAGGAGGTGTATGTGATGCATGTGGGCTTAAACTACTTAACTATTTGTAAGAGACAAACTAGTTTTGATTGCTGACACGAATTGCAAAAGAAAAGTAAACCAATGAGGATACAGCCTGTTTTACACATTATTATTCCTAGAATTCAGTAAGGAGGAGTAAGGTGGTAACCACACTCAGGTGGTAGTAACACACTCGCCTATGAACCAGAAGACCCAGGTTCAAACCACACTTACTACCATCGTGTCCCTGAGCAAGACACTTAACCCTGAGTGTCTCCAGGGGGGACTGTCCCTGTAACTACTGGTTGTAAGTCGCTCTGGTAAATGCCGTAAATGTAAATGTAATTTCTCCTTCAGACATGAGTTACTGAGCCCAGGACGATTGGGTTGCAGGGTGACCAATGGTCATTCATAAGCTAAAACGTCATCGTTATCTAACGTTTCAGGGGGTTCTCTTATGAGGAGCCGAGCATCCCGAGGCCCAGCGTATCCAGACCAAGCGGAAAATCAATATACTGTGAGTTCACACCACTACTGTGTCTGTGGGGGATGATAAAATGTGACTTCTGTTCGCTTGTAAGACTTATTTTTTGTTGCTTATCAAGTGCAAAGGAAGGAGTATTCAGAGTCCATCAGCCAAGAGCCTGAGAACTTTCTCTACAGGGTTGAGGTGAGGGCCGAGCAGGTCCACAGAGGCCTTCTGTATTCTTTTTAATGCGTGTGGATGTCTGCTTATGTGTCTGTGATGAACTGCAGCACCTGCTCACATGCGAACTGAACGGTCAGCAAATCAGGAGCCTGGACGACTGCGTGACGCGACTCAAACATCTGGACTCGAAGGGGAAAGTCTGGGGCCAGGAGATGATCCTCGAGGTGCAGGGCAACGCATTACAACTCAGCGACACGGAGACTAAGGTGGAGCTTTCCGGAGAAAAAGCATATTGAAACACATGACACAGACATCAGTGGCTGTAGATACTGTACGCTGACTCATTATAAAGCAGAATGCGAATAATAAGTAAAAATCTCATTAAAAGATGAGTTGCATTGTACAGTGTCCAGTGTAGCAGTAACAGATTGCTGGGTCATGATGAGATGATGGTCGGGGTGGGACGTGTGTGGCCTGAGGACACAACTCCTCCTGAGTCACTCTGAGTCTAAGGATGAGGATGGTCACATTTGGTCAGCCAAATTTTATTTGCCACATACATAGTCCTACACGGTATGATATGCAGTGAAATGCTTTTTGCGACTGTTACAGACCACAGTATTGCAAAAAGTATACAATGAACCAATGTGCAAATATTGCAAACATAACCAAATGTTACACTTTTACGTCTTTAACATATAATATGTGCAACTGGTGGGGTGAAGGTGTGCAAATGAGTGAAAGACAATGTTTAAAGAAAAGAGCCATAAAAAAAGAGCAGTAAAGTAAAAAGCGCAAATATTTTGTGCAAAGTGATTTGTGCAAAGTGTTTCAGAGTTTTTTGCCAATGGCTTGTGATCTGTGCACAGGAGGAGCTGGAATCACTTCCCCTGACCAGCATCACGCAGACAGCGGCCGTGTTGGACAGCTGTGACTACACCTCCCTCCTGATGGTCACGGTGCACAAGCGGCACAGGCGCTTTCCTCAGGTCTTCCTCTTCCAGTGCGATGACGTTGGGGTAAGGGTCCCACCCCGACTCGGTCAGTACTGCGGCTCCTTGAATGGAGGGCTTGACTCTGATGAGAATCTGCTTGTGTTGTTTTCTCCAGGCAAAAGAGATCAAAGTGGATTTAGATAAAATCGTGGGACTTGGAGGCCAAGACTCTGCTGATGCTGGAAACGACCAGGTTGTGGACATCAGGTGAGACATCGGTCGACCAAAGGACAACTCCCACTGAGACTCATTTACATTTACAGCATTTATCAGACGCCCTTATCCAGAGCGACTTACAATCAGTAGTTACAGGGACAGTCCCCCTCTGGAGCAACTTAGGGTTAAGTGTCTGGGTCTTCTGGTTCGTAGGCGAGTGTGTTACCCCTAGGCTACTACCACCCCACTCACATTGACTTTGTAACCTTTTCAAGGCGCCACCTAGAAAACATTATTGGGCAGAAGTTACCTGGAAGGCATGGCAGCCCTACATCCCATACAACGCGACAAGAGAGTCATTCGCCTCCGCCGCCACCACGTGACCACACCCCTCCACAGTGGGGGAACGATGACCACACTGAGCCTAGGTTCAGAGGTTCGTACATTTTCCACTGATATGACCACACACACCCAATATACTGCTATGTAGCGCACAATACTATTTAAAAAAGTCTTGTAGCCATGATTGACAGCTTTTTCTTTTACCCTGTCGTAATTTTAGTTTTAGTCTAGTCTTTACGTCATGCGCTCAATTTTTTATTAGTTTTTATTAGTATTGGTCATATCCAGACTCACTTTTAGCCTATTTTCAGTCGACTAAAAGTCTGAGCATTTTTGTCAGATATTTATACATATTTTAGTCAGAATTATTCGTGACTATTTTAGTCTAGTTTTAGTCAATGAAAATTGTATTTTAGTATTTTTTGTTAATGCAATTCTATTCAACCCAGTCAATATATTACAAATACAGAGTAGAACAGACAAAAACAACATTTTCTTTTAATCAAAACCATTTCATGATTAAAATAAGGTGTCTTATTATATTGTTACCTTATAGTCTCAAATATATTCGACACACATTTGTTTCTTTCCCTTCATTGTAAAGAAAG